>NC_087514.1:64562088-64799588 GCF_963921805.1 Phalacrocorax carbo | reverse complement strand
TCTCTCTTCCCCACCAAGGTGCTGCTCCCCCCCCCCGCTCCGCCGCTCCCCCCACCCCCCCCGCCCCAAACCCCAAACCCCCGGAGGCAGCCACCCGGGGTGTTTAAATCTGCAGCGGGGCTGGAGAAACCGCTCCCCCCGCGGCAATGCTTCCCGGCGGGTTAACCCCTCCCCTGCCGTGCCCGCGGCACCCCTGCGCCGGCAGCGAGGGCCGGCGCGGGGAGGCGGAGGGTGTTACCTGCGGAGCGCCGGGGTGCCTGCTGCTTTCTCCGCGGCATGCTGCCGCCGCCGCCGCCGCCTCGCCGCCCGCCGCCGCCGCAGCAGAGTTTCCGCGCAGGACTCCTCTTCCGATCCCCCTCTTTTCATGCAGAAACAAACACACACGCACACACCCGCGCACGCACACACACAAATAAAAAAAAAATAAAATGGGGGGGGGGGGAGGAGGGAGGGAGGGAAGAAGGGAAGGAGGGAGGAGGAAGGAGAAAAGAAAGCGGATTCAACTTCTAATTCCGCCTAGGAAGAGCGAAAGGGAGGGTGGGGAGGAATGGGAGAGAGGGAGAGGAGGAGGAAGGAGGGGGGGGAGGAAGGAGGAAAAGTTTGGTCGGGTTCTCCTCTCGCCCGGCCCGGGTCCCCCCCCCGGGTCAGCTCCCGGCGCGGCGAGCGGGGTGCGCGGGGCGGGGGGGAAGGTGGGGTGTGGGATGAGGCAAGCCACAGACTGGTGACAGGGATGCCAATTTCCGCCGCCACTCCAAAAACTTGCTTAGGAAATGTTTTCATTTACAAGGTTAATTTTCCTCCCTCTCTCTCGCTCTCTCTCTCACTCTCTCTCTCTTTCTCTCTCTTTTAAGTTCCTTATAAGACAAAGCTCTTCAGTCCTCTCGGCAGCAGCAGCAGCAGGGAAGATGCCAGTGGAGATGTGCAAAATAAATAAGATTTGATCAGTTCAATCTGTAGCCCAAATCCATTATCTTTCTTTCGTTCCTTTTTTTTTTTTCCCTCCTTTTCCTCTCTCCCCTTCTCCCCCTCTTTTTCTTAATCACTTCTTCGTCTTCTCCTCCTTCGCGGTGGAGAGCCGAGCAAGCGGCGGCGATGAGACGGTAAATTCAGTCACTCCCCCCCTCTCAGGCGTTCTCCGAGATCAAAGAGTCTCAAAGCGCAACTTTCTCGCTCGCTCGCTGGCTGGCTTGTTTCAAGCTCGTGGATTTGTGTGTTGTTGCTGTTGTTGTTGTTGGGGGGGGTGGGTGGGTGTTGTTTGTTTGTTTTTTATTGCGTTGATAATAGTTTGTTCATTGTGCAAAAAACGAGGTCGATCCGGTCTCTCCTTCTCCTCCCAGCACTTAGTCTAAGAGCAAGAAAGCAAATAATAAAAAGGAGTAAAGCCCCCATACATACATATACACCGGATGGGAAATGTCAGTCACTCCTCCACCTTCCAAACAGTCACAGATCAAACAGTGTCACCACCGGAGAGGACTACTTTTCTCTCTTGCTCTCCCTTTTTTTTCCTCCACAAATCGAAGCTTCTTCTGATACTAAATATAATGCAAACACATTTTTTTATCATGGATTTTTTTTGGTTGATCTTGATCTGCAACGGAAGAAAAAAAAAAGAAAAAAAACCACACACACACCCAAAAAATTGCCAAAACCAAGAAAAACCCCGGAGAGTGTGTGCAAAGAGGGAGGGGGGGGAGGAAGAAAAGACATTCACTGAGTGGGAGAGATTAACGTGAACTGTCCCCCCCCAAACTCCTGGGAGAGAAAGAGATCCACTCTCCCTCTCTTCTCTTTTCACTGAAATATAACACACATTCGGATCCCAGGGCTCTCAGACAGTCTCAACTGATAGACAGACACATCGAGCTGCTTTTCCTGCTTCAGTTTGTTACTCCTCCTCCTCTTGCCCACGTCACCCTGACAATTACAAATAGGTCTCACACAAACCCATACCTGTCAATCTTTTTAATTGCTTTGTTTTCATTTTTCCCCCCCTTTCCCAGAGCTAAACAATATGACACAAAAAGAAGTCTTAATACAGAGCGGCATAAAAGATTCCTCATGTGAGACACGCGTTGAGGGGGTTGTTATTATAATCCACTTGCTAAAGTGCTGTGCAAGACGCATGTGCTGATTTAACTTCAGCAGAGGTCTTGTTTCAGCAAACTTTAAAAAAAGCGAAAAAAAAAAAAAGGCAGGAGATGATACCTCGCTTGGCACACGTCTAACCGGCATTGAATTAAAAATGATTTGTGGGAGATTACAGTTCATCCTTACTTTAAAATACCAACAGATTGCAGAGCAAGAACTGCAGCATATGAAACATGCTGCTAATAGATTTTGCACAGTATGTGTCTGGGGATTTATATAATGTTAACTGCAAGAACAGAAGGGTTCTTCCCTTTCTTTTTTTAAGTCAAGAACGCAAATAAAAACTACCCAGCTGATTCCTAAAGGAAAACCCTCAGAACGGCAATTTTGCTCTCTTTCGGGCAGAAGGGGATTTATTCTTTTATTTATTAATACCGCACAATTAAGCAAAGAGCTGTTTATACCGGTAGGATGGAGTTAATTCTAGGAATTACACGTGAGCTCCTCCGACATCCGTGCAACATCTCTATTAAATTACCTGCCTCCCTCCCTCCACGCAGTTGTACCAAGTTGGGATTGGCGACTCTATCACAACATTTACTTTGGTCCCTTGACCCAGCTGATTTTCTGCGCAGGTTCCTTCTCCCAAATGTATCCTACAGAGAGAAGCGATTTTTTTTTTTTAAGGATAAATGTAGTATTCCTGACAGTAACGGGGGGGGGGGGGGGGGCGGACACACAACCCTGCGACCCAACCGAACTGACTGCAGCCCCTTAACCTTCCCCCCACACAGGAGGGCAGCGGAGGGGGGGGGGAGGCGGGGGTGCGCCGCCCGCGAAGGATACCCCGCACTGCTCTCCCGGCGGCTGCGATAAGAGCTTCGCCTTTTGAAATCCCCTCACGCACCGCGGCGCAGCCCGCGCCTCAGCCGCCCCAGCCAACGGCCGCAACAGCCGCCGCGCGCACCCCGGCTCCCGCGCCCGCGCGCGGCCGCTAACGGCTCGGGGTTGATTCGTACCACCTTGCGAGGAAGTGAACGTTTCGCACGGAAGGGGCGGAGCCTGCGCCCGCAGGCAGCGGCTCCTCGGCGGCGGCTAATAACAACATTAGAAGATTAGCGGCAACTTCTCCTCACTTCTCTAACCTTATCGATCTGAAAATTTAGCGTGCTTTCTTCCTACCTTTTTTTTTTTTTTTAGTAGAAAGATAACCTCTTTTTGTAAACTAAAGAACGGGGGCGGGGGGGAGGGGGGGATCCGAGGCGTGTTTCTCTCTCTCTCTCTCTCTCTCCTGCTTTTTAAACCCCTTAGTCAGAGGCAGCGTGCAAATTAAAAGCAACCTTTAGGAGAAAAATCCAGCCTTCCGTCCATCTGCCTCACTGCCAGACGAGCGCGGTCCCCGCCACCGTCCCGGGGCGCGGCGGCGGCGGCAGGCAGGCAGGCAGGGGCAGGCGATGCCGCTGTGCCCGCGGTGAGGCGGGCCGGGCGCAGCCGCTGGCCGGACAGACGGACGGACGGACGGACGGCCTCCCCCCCCCCCCCCCCCGCCAGCCAGAGCCGGCCGGCGTGGCTCCTCGGTAACGCCAGCGGCGGCAGAAGACGACCGGCTGCTGGGGACCATCTTGCCGCCGCTGCTCTGGCGGCGTTCCCGTGTGGCGGAGGGGCTGGCTGGGTGGGGAGGACGGAGGCAGGTTGCAGCGCGCCACGCCGGGCTGTATTTACATACACAAATAGCTGCCTGCGGAGAGTTTCTCCTGCCGGCTCGGTGGCGGTGGGTCCTGCGGCTGCCTGGAGAATCCCGAGCCGCAGCTCTCCCAAGCGCGGGGGCGACAGGAGAGCCGAGACAGGGCATGAGTTTTAGCGCAAAAAGCGGCGCTTTGCTGAGCTCCCGGGCACCGCGGTGCTGGTGGTGGCGGCAGCAGCCGTCCTGCGCCGCGGCGGGTCCTGCCTGGTCCTACTTCGGTGGCAGCCGGCCGCGGTCCATCCTGGACATGTCCTACTCCCGTCACTTTCTGGATTTCCAGGGCTCGTCTATCCCCAGCTCCATGAAGAAGCTGGAGGTGACTAAGCTGAGCCAAAACTTCAGGGAAGCGGTGACCCTGCGGCAGGACTCGCCCGTGCCGCTCCCGGGAGACGGAGACCTCCTTGTCAGGAACAGGTGAGCACCCCCCGCCCCGTCCCGGCCCCCGCCGACCTCTGGCACCTTGTGGCCTGCTCCCTCACAACACGCTCCCTCACTTTGGAGACCGGCTCCAAAGTTGTACCAGCTGCCATCTGGCGACTGTTAATTTAATTTTATTGTTGCTGTTTTGAACGGCTGGTGCTACAGTCCGGTCACCCCATCCACGTGTGTGGGGGGGTGACACTTCGTCTCTGGCGGGGCGGGGGGGGGAGAGGTGGGATTGTGCGCGCTGCCCCCGGCGCACGCCTGCCCGGAGGAAGGGAAACACCGCAGGGCCCCGGTGCCACGGCCGGAGGGAGGCGAGTTCTGCGTCCGGAGAGCGCCGGCAGGGAGGGAGGGAGGCAGAGGCCTGGAAGCGCTTGCGAGCCCCTCCCAGGTCCCTGCCCGGGCTGGTTACGCGCACGCAGTCCCGGGGCGTGAGCGCGTCCCCGCCGTGCCCCCGCAGCTCCCTCGGGGAGGCTCGCCGGCAGCCGCCATGCGGGTGCCAGCCCGCTCCTCTGCGCCACACAGCCGGCCGCCTTCCTTACCCCCGCCCGCCGCAGCCCCTCAGCCAGCCGTGACTCACCGGGGAGACCGAGGGCCGAGGCCCGCCGTCCTGCCCGGCCGGCCCCGGCCGCTGCCGCACCACCCCCGCCTCTGCGCGCCAAAAGCGGGCGGCGGCGAGGGGGCAGGGCGGCCGCCCGGCGCTCCTCGGCCCAGCGCGGCAGCGCCGCGGCCGTCCTCGGCCTGGCTCGGCAGGACGCGAGCCCGCCGTTGGTGGCGGCTTTTAGAGCGGAGCCGGGTCGGGGGGAGAGTGAGGAGGTGACATTTTGCTTAACATAATACACCGTAAGTCCCGCGCCAGCGCTAAGGACTGCGCGTCCGGCGCGGTGACCGGCTCGCCATGAACAGAAGATTCTGAGGACGAAACGTGCCTCCCCACCGCTGTCTCCAGAAACCTGTTTGTTGTCGGTGGCTCCTTCCTAGATGTTGCCGTTGCTTGAGCTAAAACCAAGCCTTTTAAAGTTCAGAGGTTTCTCTGCCCACGAGGGGAAGCTGAAACTGTGGGAACTTCGGAGCAGACTGCGTGGCTGGTACAGAAGAGAGCAGCACTCTCTGGTTCTTGTCAAGCAAGGAAATCGTAGTAACACGCAGTGCCATGCTCTCCGTTGGAGCTTAAAGATATTAAGCACTAAGTTGGCTTCAGAACAGGGCTGGAACTTCTGTTAAGGCAGCATGTGACTACGTGTGTATGGTGTGCGTGTATGTGACTCTCTAGCGTGTGTCCGTATGTAACACATAAATACATAGTATGGAAGGGGCAGAGAGAAAGAACAGGGACTCTTCTAGGAGCTGATGAGGAGGCTTCTGTGGCACTTTAATCCGATGCTGACATCTCCCACTAGAGTTTCTGAGACCAAAATTCCCTCCAAACTTAAAAGTGTAAAACATTGTGTTGCGGCCTCCAGTAATGACCATGAAACAGCAATGGCACGAAACGGCCATCAGGCTGGAGTTAAATTCCTTTTCGTGGAAGGAGTCAAAAGACTTGAGATCCAAGTAGCAAGTTTCTGCTTGGGTAATGCAAAGCAGAGTGACATCCTTATTTCTCAGATCCCCTCCCCCCCACGCACGCACTTGGAGTCTTTCTCATCTTCCCCCCCTCCCCCCCTGCTTCCCGTGAATTTTTAAAATTTATTCATTTTTTATACGGCTTCCAGTGTAACTCTTCCTTTCTCCCCCACCTCCCTCCTATTGCTGGGTGGGCTCCCTGGGTGCTAGGGGGATGTGCACACCTCATGGTTAAAGGGCTGAGGCGTGGAGCTTGTACCACGCTAAAGGCAGGAGCTGGTCCTCAGATTGAGGCAGGCAGTTACTGGGTTTTAATGCATCAGCCTATTACGCACATGTACAGACCCACAAGCATGAGTGGGGATGGAGGGGAGGGAGAGGTGAGTGATGAAGTCCACATTTAGAGTTTATACGTTTTGTATTATTTGGGGTTCTATGGCATTTCCTTTCTATTATTATTTTCTGGGGAATATCATACATGACATGGGATCACGTTACTGGAAAACATTCTCTATATACAATCTGCAGCAGGAAGTGAGTTCTGAATGTTTCCCCCTCTCTTGTCACTCTGGAGAAGCATTTTCTCATCCCAGAAGGATAAGTCCCTGGCTCTATTTAGTTTTTTTTTTACAAAAAAAAAACCAAAAACAAGCCCTAAATGCAACTCTGTATTTTCTAATAGGTAGAAACATACAATTAAAACAAAAACAATAAAGGACTTGGGTTCCAAGGGTGCATTTGCGGATTTGTTCATTTTAGTCCCAGTCATGCCCATGAATAGTATTAATTGCTTTGAGCTCTTTATGCAAAACAATCCTCGTCCACCACAATAAAATCTGGTTTTGGATTTAGGGGAATGGGAAATTAAATGTGCTGAGTTCCTGTATGGATAGATATTTCCAAATAAGATGCTCTTAGGGGGAACTTTCTTCCCCTTTTTCTTCTCCTGTAGGCAACTAAACCAGCAATCCTTATTTCTGCTTTTTTATAAAGAACAATCCATCCTTTATTCAGAAATTCTTCAAAACTAGAAATCTATTTAAAGCAATTTTTTTACTTCAGTTCTGTGTAGGAGAGGAGGAGGAGGGGGGAAAGTGAATAAAAAATCCTTAATGAAGCCATTTAAGCTTCGTATGTCCCTTTGTCCTGTTCTCGGGGGGGGGGGGGGGGGGCAAGCTTCCTCCGTTTTATTGCGGGACGAGGACCCAAAGGCTATGAAGATTTGGTCCTTCTTAAAGTTGTTGGGGGATTTTCGAGATTTTCTGGAGGAAGTGACACATTTCATTTCCAAAATACCTGTAGTGATTTACTGTTGGGCTGGAAGAGGGGGGAAAAAGTTTCTATAAAAGGGAGTAAGAGGGGCTGAGAAAGTTCTTGAACCAAGGGACTGATGGATCACAGTGGGAAAAGTGGAGGACTGTTCCTGCTGAGTGTTTCGTCTAAATAATGTTTTTCTTGCATGGTACTGGTTTGGATGACTTTGTTTTGTCTGTGTTTAAGGCTGTGGTGCTGGTTTTCAGTGTCTCACGCTTTGTTGTGGTAGGAAAGGCAGCATTTCCTCCCCTCGGCGGTGTCCTCCTGTTTTCTATAATAAACAATACGAAGGGGTTCAACACTGTTGAGTATAAATAAAACGGGTGACTCAATGTGCGTAATTATTTTGGGAAAAGCCAATCTCTAGCTTTTTTTCCCCCCTCAGGTTTACGTCTTCAAATGTTGGAGGACCGAGCCTCGATTAGAAACTGCTAAATTAAATAATACATTTTAAGTAAGAAAGTAAAACAAGGCAATATAAAAGGTCTGGAAGGGGTCTTAAAACCCACCAGAACCGCAAGTAATTGTTACTTCTGTGCTCTCCTTTTCCTCAGTCTCAGAAGTTAGTAAACTGATCTTCAACTTGCAGATCGTACTTATTCCTACTTCTAAAAGCAAAAGCACCTAAGGAACTGCCGGCACATCCCACCACCTCCCTTCTGTCAGCTGGAATGACAAGGCAAATTAGACAACATGTTTTAATCCAGACGCTGCGTACCGTCGTTTTAATGCGCGAGGCATCTAAGAGACTAAACAACCTTAAAAAAAAAAAAAAAAAAACAAAAAACAAAACAAACACCAACCACCACCACCACCAAAACCCAGAAAAGCCCGTACGGTGCGAACAGGAGTTTTGAGTTCGCAGATAATAAAAAGGGAGTTTACAAAAATTCGGGGGGAGGGCGGCCCGGGCGGCAGGCTGCGCTGATGAACAGCGGCGAGCCCGGGGAGAACCATTTCCCGCGGCCCAGCAGCCCCGCGGGGGCGGGGAGGGCGCGGGTGCCTGTGCACGCGTGTTGGTGTCTCCCTGCGTGGGCACGGGTGGGGGGCGGACACGCGAGCCCCCCGCGGCGCGGGGCAGCGCAGAGGGCTTTGTCCGCTGCGGGCACGGCCGCCCGGCCCGCCAGCCCCGCTCCCACGGGCGAGCCCCGCTCCCACGGGCGAGCTCCGCCCGCGCCCACGCAGCGCCCGTCGGCGGGCAGGGCCGGGGGCGCGGTGGCCCGGGCGCCCCGCATCCCCAGGCGCCCCGCATCCCCTGCCCGGCGGCCGCCCCAGCCCCGCGGGAAGCCCCGCGCCTCGGCGGGCCGGGGGGGCGGCACCGGCCGGTCACGGCGGCGCCGGCAGCCGCCCGCACAAGGTGCGGTGCAGCCCGGGCGGGGAGGGTTTGCATCCTCCCCGGCTCCACAACAAAAGCGAGGACGATGCGTGTGCTGGAGTCCTGCGCGGAGGGCGGGCGGCCCGCTGCACGACCTGCCCCTTCCCCGCACGCAAAGTTTTTGTCCTCGGGGGGTTATTTACCTGCCTTTGTGCTCGCCCCGCTGCAGCGCAGCGCTGAGAAGAAGGGGAAGCTGCCAGAGGGAGACAGACAGACAGACGGGGGCTTGCGACTGTTAGCGCTGGTCTGCCCCCCCCCCCCCCCCCCCCCGCGGGGTGCGCTGCCCCAGCCGCGGGCACGGCTGCTCCGCAGCGTGCGAGAGCCGATGCGCGCCGGTGGCGTGGGGAGGGAGGCTCAGCGCGGCGGGAGCGGGGACCTGCCTCGCCCTTCGGGCCGGGGCCGGGGGCAGAGGGAGCCGCGGGGGGCTCGCCTGAAAGCTACCGAGAGCCCCCGGGGCCGGGGAGGGGGCGAGCACGGCTCCCCGCCGGCCCCTCGCCCTCAGCTCCCTTCCGCAGAAGTTGGGGTGCCGAAAGCGGGAGGAGGGTAGCGCAGCGCCGGCACGGCTCGCCTCGCTGCTCCGAGCCCCTCTCCCTGGCGCCCGAGGGGCACGGTTTGCCTCGGAAGCTGCCGCTCCCTCGCCAATTTTTATGTGTCTTTTAGGAGTACTGGATGGGAGTTGCCATAAAGCGGAGTAACGGGGGATTTTTCTGAGCCTGCGAACAAGGCGCAGGCATTTTTTTGTTGCCGCTGAGCAGTGAATTAAAGGCAGAATTAAAAAGAGCAACAGTCACTTTCACCTATTTTACGCATGGATATGTTTATACGCGCGTGTCTGTCTGTATGTAACACGTTACGCTGGCGAAAGTTTGAGGCTTCCCATCCTATAAAGAATGAAGGAAATCAAAACGAGCAAAGCGGTTTTAGTTCTTGCTCTGTTTGCAAGCAATTCAACACTACACACACAAATGATTTGAGCCTATTGCTAACTGCAACAATTACAGTGCACTGTTTGCATACTTCTGCAGCTTTTGCATGGTATCAGGTACACCTTTCGGGTTGTCAACTTCCACATGTAGTGAAAGTGCTGGTGTTTTCTGTTGTGTGTGTTTCACATTTGCCAGTTAACAGAGTCTTCTCCAGTCTCTCTTCCCTTTCCTGTGTAAAGGCGTTATTATGGTTTAAAAAAAAAAAACCCTACTAAAATATTCTAGATCATAGTTTTCTTTTAGGCGTTATCTCCTAGTGCTTAATCAAGTTGTGAGAATGTCTCTTATATTTTTCTAGAAAAAAAAATAACATCCATTTTCACCTGTTAGAGGTCAGTAGGACTTGATACTCAGTCTTACGATTTTAGTCCTTCTGTGCAAGGTTGTTTTGATGTGTTGCAAGTAATTTGTATAGAGAAAAATATTTTAACGTCGACATTAGCTACATCAGAAGGCAAATTTGCTGTAGTGACTCCATCAATTAAAAAGTACTTGCCTACAGTAACATGACCTTGCAAATGACATCGATAGTTAATATGATCATTAGTCATTAACAGTATTATTATATTCAAAAATGTAAATTTGTTGCCAGAATCCACATATTTACCGCTTTGCACGTTTTATTCTTCAGTGTTTTCACATCTTGTATAAAGTGGTGAATTAATTTTCATCCTTTAATCCTGTATAGAATTATTTTTAGTTTGCTAAGTTTGGTCAAACGGACCTGAAGAAATAGAAGTTGGTTTTTGTTTTTTGATTTTTTTTCTTTCAGCAGATTTATCCTTAATTCTGAAGTAACAGAATGTGAACTCCTGAAGTCTGATGGAAGTAGTCTCTGGAGTGTACTCATTATTCAAATATACCAATAATCAGAAAAAAGTCTCACACTTATCCCACGAATTTAAATTGAAGGTTTCTCATAGGACAAAGGCTTGATAAGGAATAAATCTCGTTAATACATTTTTGTTTTCTTCTAGATTTGTCGGCATTAATGCATCTGACATAAACTACTCAGCCGGTCGATATGATGCATCAGTTAAACCCCCATTTGATATAGGTTTTGAAGGTGTGGGTGACGTGGTAGCGTTAGGACTCAGCGCCAGTGCTGATTATACGGTGGGTCAAGCTGTGGCCTACCTGAAAGCAGGTTCCTTTGCTGAATACACAGTTGTGCCGGCCAAACACGCAGTTCCTCTACCCTCTGTGAAACCTGAGTTTCTTACTTTAATGGGAAGCGGCGCTACCGCACACATCAGTTTGAAAGAGCTGGGAGAGCTGTCTGAAGGCAAGAAGGTTCTGGTGACAGCAGCGGCTGGAGGAACGGGCCAGTTCGCTGTGCAGCTTGCGAAGAAGGCAAAATGCCATGTAATTGGAACCTGCTCCAGTGATGAAAAGGCTGGTTTTCTGAAATCCATTGGCTGTGACCGTACGATCAACTATAAAACTGAAAATGTTGAATCTGTTCTTAGAAAGGACTACCCCGAAGGTGTGGATGTAGTGTATGAATCTGTTGGGGGAAAGATGTTTGACTTGGCTCTTAACTCCTTGGCTACCAAAGGGCGCCTGATAGTTATTGGGTTTATCAGTGGCTACCAAAACCCTACTGGCCTCCCGCCCATTAAAGCAGAGTTATTGCCAGCAAAACTGTTGAAGAAGTCTGCCAGCATCCGGGGTTTCTTCTTGAACCATTACCTTTCCGAATACAAAATGGCTCTGAAGCACTTGCTCGAGATGTATGAAAGAGGAGACCTGGTTTGTGAGGTGGACTTTGGAGACATGTCTCCGGAGGGCAAGTTCACTGGCTTGGAGTCTGTGTTCCGTGCTGTAGATTACATGTACATGGGAAAAAACATTGGAAAAATTGTAGTTGAATTACCTCACTCTGTCAACAGTAAGCTGTAAAAACAGAACAATGATATAAATCAGAAGAGAGAAAATGGGCACTTTGTGCCTCAGAATTACTAGAAACAATTTCTTTTTTTAAGCTTAGTAATGGATATTATATTAAAAAACAGCATTAAGGTGTTAATAAAAAGTTTTGCCTTTTTTTTTTTCCTTTTCTTCAAAGTGCTTAAATCGGTGGCTGTAGGATGGACTTCATGGGCCTGTGTTTGACTCTGTCACTTAGACTGGCATGAGACAAGAACATTGTTCTTGACAGAATAAGTCTTGATGCAGAGGCAGATTTAGTCTGTCAGACTGGTTTGATAATACTTTATATATAGTTCAGCTCAGGAAAAAAAAACCCTCTTTCAGCAATTTTGATTCCCTGATTTAAAAATAAAATTGTTAGAACAAGACTAAGAGTCGTATCTTGTGGTTGCTCTATTAATTTCTTGAAGTTTCTGGAAAAAATTATACTCTTCATTTTTTGTCACAAACACGATAATCATAATTCAGTTGCATCATGGATCATAGTAATATTCCTTGACTGGTTGTACAGGGAACATTTATCCTCCAATTCTGACATGTCAGTAATATTAAGAAAAGCAACTTGACTTTTTTGTTTTAATTATGTCTTTCGTAACTATAAACAACTGTGCAATTTTCTTTTAAATCTTTTAACTACAAGTTGCAACATAATCTCATTTTCTTGCCTTTCATGTGCTACTGTTAAAGTTTACTGTCCGCTCTCCCCTTTAGACAGTATTACGTGATTGTTGGAGAGGGGTTTTGAGCGATGTTCACGTGTGTTCAAGTCCTGTATGTTTTTTGAAGATTTAATAAAGTTAAAAAAGCTATTTAAATTTTGTGGCATTTATTCGTATTGATGCGGTTCCTGCTGACTAGCTTCTTTGTACATAACCCCTGTGTTCTAGAGTCCTTTGCCTGATGATTCTTGTTGTGACTTCCCATAATCAGGCTGCTGCTTCTACTTTTACCGAATACTGCTTCTGCAGAAGCCCTTTTCCAAACAGGGAGACCATTTTAAACCTGCAGCCACAGTTCCTCGTACACGTACTGATGCTCAGCCATAGCTTATCTTGCGGGTGCAGTTAAAAGGTTTTGTAAAGTTTTGAAAATTCTTCCTCACTTAATAGATATTATTAATGGTACATACAGTGGGAGTTCCTGCTAGATGTGTAATATTTTCCAGAACAATAAAATACTTTAAACTATGCTTGCTCTACATCTTTTTTCCCATAGCAAATGTTTAAGATCTTAGAGGCTGATTTTGCCACATCTTTTGAAATTATATACATTTGTATGCGGTTGGAGAGATGGAAACTTCCTAAGATCATACACCTAATAATAAACGTAATGATAGTCTGATAATGTCTAGGTGTTGAAGGAAAAAATCCAGGGTAAGCTTAATTTTGGGGCATTACTCAGGGCTAACTGTACATAACATTTTTAAAAGTAGCATGTAGGAAAAACTTCTGTTTTACTCAGTAGTACAGGCAGTAGAAGAAGTATTTTCAACTTTGATTTAACACATTTTTATTGTAATTTTTCAGGCCATTTGTCACTAGCATCCTAAAGAATTGTGTGCAATGAAGAACGGTCCTCCCTTTTTTGGGCCATGCCTGACTACTGGGTTTAGTCCCACTTTGGAGGATTTGGGGGGAAGGCAGAATGGCTTGAGTCTTTGTTACCATTTCTCTTTTACTCAAGCTAAACATCAAACCACTATGATTTTTGTTTTCACCAATGTCTGCTGTTGGAAACATGCTTCCTCTTTCCCCTCTAATGTTACAAATATTGTGGTGTTTTGTGTGTTTTCTGTAATTAGAAACATATATGCAAACACTGAACAATATATGCAATCCGTACAAGATCAGAGCAGACAAAGTTCTCACTATTTGATTCCTAGGCACATGGTTTCTTTTCTGGTTCAGAGAAAAGGCGGTGCCCTTGGTCAATAAATGGATCTTTATGAAAAACAGGCTGTTTGGGATATACTAGGGCAAAATAAAGATAAAAAGAATACAATTTGTTACATCTATGATAAGCACAGAAGAGTTGCGTGGGTAACAGTTTTTCAAATGAACTTCCTGCACTCAAATGCCAAAACCCATCCAAGTGGGCCGATTTTCAGAGGTGTTGATTGCTGCCAGTCCAGTAGGTTTGGGTGTTTCCAAGGCAGTGTTTTTGTCCTAAAAAATTCTTCTTGTAACAGGATTCTGTTTGGACATATGGCATTCTACTTTCTTTTTAATACGTTAGTTCATATGTAACACCAAGTAATGCCACTGCCCCAGGCTCTTTCACTCATCAAAATAAAGGAAGAGAGGAACCTTTGGAAGGTTCATATATATATATATATATATATATATATATATATATTCAGATATGACATTTTGTTGGTTTTAATCTTGGCTTCAGGCTTTTTATTTAGCACTTTCATACTGATTACAGCAGTCATAAAAAGTTTAAACTTGTTATATGCAGAACTTGTGTGGCCAATATACTAATTTTGTAGCCCTTTTGGTGGTTGGGCTGGGCTATGGCCATCGGGCTTGTTCTGTTCGTCAAATGCCTATGTTAAGCTAAAGGGGTAACTTGGGGTGTATGTGATTGCTTTTCCATAAATGAAGAAGTAATTTTTGTTTTTAAAGGTACAACTTCTGTCGTTTAGATTGCTGGAAGAGAGCGTTGTCGATGGGGAGAGGGTGAAAAGTATTTCTGAAACAAGCAGATAAGGCTTTTCTGCCGAGATTCATAATAATTTTTCATTTGCGGGGGGGGGAAAGCCAACTTCTCTTTATTTAAAAGTATATTCTGCAAACTTACAGTTACGGGAGCAGGACTGACTTTGAATAAGTAAGCTATGATGGATTTAAATAATGTTTAAATATTAGATGGATAGGAAAATGTATATGGCATGCACACACTGAGAGGTTTAAATGATGATAGGACATTGAACATACATGGAAAAGAAATACTGTAGAGTCACAGCAAGGGATTAATAACAATACACTTAATATGCTTGCAAAAAAGGTGTATTAAAAGCTGTGTGCACAGTGGGGACTTAAATGATTAAAAATAATAATACATTTGCCTGGGAAGTACTAAGTATACTATATGTGGAGAGCAGGGATTTAAATAATAATACTATTAATAATAGCAGCTCATTGAGATGTGGTTGCTAGCACTACATCCTAATTTTACCTTTCTAAATGAATTTGCTACAGAGGAATCTGGCATTGTTTGCTGAGGCTAATAGCAGAATTTCCCTTTCCTACACACATATGCTTCCATGGAAAAACAACAAAGAACTAGATGAAGAGCTGGCTTTTTTCCTGAGTCTGTCACATGTGTGCATACGCACGCGCACACGGACACACACGTACTCGCTCTCTCCTGGCCTGCAACCCTCAGCACATTTTACAGATATGCTTCCTACTTAATTGCTATGCTGGAATCTCCTAATACCTTTTTGAATTAAGTTAGATTTCTACCAAGCAATAGTTTGCTATACATTTGTACGCGTGCATATGTGTGTGTACATATATATATTAAAAATGTATATATTTAGTAAGTGGATGTGAATAACTGCTGTGTCATGTAAATACATATAATTACAGTCTCTCAAGGAAAAGTTTGCAGTAGAGTTTGCAGATATTATATATATTCCTACTTTTGTCTGAGGAGTAAAGGAATTTCTCTGCTGAATAACTGTTAGTATCTATTTTACAAGATTTACTCATTTTCAGGTACCTAATGTAGCTGCTAGCATGCATGCACAACAATACAATTTATATGGTAAATGGAACCAAATAATGGCTTCACTGAATGTTATGGCTGCACTGAAGGGAAATGTCACGGTAAATAGCTGCCAAATTATGGATCATGCCGAAGTGTCACAACTGCACTAAAGACAAATAGCACTAGAGGCTGTTGCCACTGTGACGCTTTTGAGTTATGAAGAAGAGGAGCAGCCTGATGTGAGCCTCTTTGTGTCCTCATTATAGCAAAGGGTTACTGGTGCAGTGTACAAGAAAACCTAGTCCTACGTGGTGGCTAGTTATTAATCTGTTCTTTTCGAATCTAACAGCTGTAGCAAACCAGAAAATCTTTTCCTTGCTTTATGAATACATATACACACACACAAACAAAGAAAAACCTGCAGGTTTTATGAATGTAAATGTGTACGGGAAATGACTGGTAATGGAAAAATGTTGTAATAAAATAATCTAATCAAAGAATATTATTAAATTTAACATCGTATGTGTCTGAAAGCTTTAGTTGCTTCTTATGCAGATAGATGTGTGAAATATAAGCAATAATGCACTTTCTCTCTTTGTAAAGACTTGAGTAGTAAGGACATTACCAACTAAATTGCTGCTTCTAAACTGAAGTGTGTCCCGGTTTCTTTCATTTTAATGGGAGGGTAATAAAGATGAAAGACTAACATTTTAACTGATGGATCCCTTAAGCTACAGAATCGAAATTTATTATGTTTTGAGGGAATATGCTAAATCCTGAAATGTGGAAAGAAGCAGGGAAATCCCAGGTAAAATAAAAGCAAAGTAACCTTTTTAGTTGTGGTGTTTTTTGGTTTTGGTTTGTTGTTTTTTTTTTTAATATGACATACTTCTGTGAATGAAAATTACATACTGCTCTTACTTAAGCTGAGAAAACAATATTGGTCTCTCTTTGGGGCAAAAACGGAGGAGATATTTGGAGGGAAAAAAAATACTTGAAAACAGAGGGCCATCGCTCAGCAAGTGGTCTCTTCTTTCGAGGATCACTTTTCAAACCCTGCCTGCAGTGTTCAGGGAAGTGAGTTTGATGCTCTGCGCACTATTGTACACACCACAAACGTACCATCCATAATACAGCACAATTGTCAGTCGCTGTTTTACAGAGGGGCCAGAGCTGAACAATCATGGTGGATAAATTACTTCTCTATTCTACAGCAAGTGGCCTTCCTACCATGTGAAGCTTAAGGTCATTGGCAGGGCAGCGAGGGGGAAGCTTATATATTAGTTAACTCTAATGCACTAATAGTGTTCAGATAGAGGAACTATAGCAATTAATTACAGTTAGGTTTGTTCTTCAAGATGGGGGGTGATGTCCTGAAGAGTTGTTATGCTGATATACAAACTTATAGAGATATATACACACAAACACACACACACATATATATATATGGATTTTGCTTTCTTGCTACTCCCCATCTTCCTACAATGTTCCTATAGGTAACTTTTTTTTAATTTTTTTCGTTATTATCTGCATTAAAGTCTTCAACATTCACCATTGCAGGAATCCAGATTTCAGAAATAAGAAATTATTGTAAAAATATTTTTAAACTATAGCAACACATTCTGCTCGCAATTTTTAGAGTGTGGTCTAAAGGGGGAGGGGAAGAAAAACCTGTCAAAAATTAGGTGGAACATCCTTGAATGGTAATTAGCATGCCCAGACTTTATTTTATGTACAACGCAGTGGCAAGTAGCTGCTTCTTATTAAATGAAAATCCTGTATTATGTACTTCAGGAACATTCCAACTAATGAGTATGTAATGTCCTTAGTGTAACACAGAACTTTTTTTTGTGTTCACAACCACAAGATGCTGGAAACTTGACAAATGATATCATTTAAGACAGATGCCTGCCTTAGGGACCTGTTTTTTGGCTTCCTGTTTCTGGTTTTTATTTCAATAACATTTGTAATTGCCACAGGATCTGTACCTGTGTAGTGTTTTAACCCCTTCGCATATACCCCGTTGCATTAACTCCTTGGGTAGGTACTCAGCAATCTTTTTTCTTTTTCTTTTTTTTTTATTTTTTTTTCCTCCCCAGCTGGTGCGTTCTTCCTGCCTCTCACAAGCACAGATGTACACATAAATAAAAGCTGGGTCTTATTAGACCGGAAGAAATGGTAACATTAGAGGGGCTAAATGCTTACTGCACTAGCTGTGTTTTACTAGTGCAAAAGTACATGTAGACCTCCAAGGCAAACAATAAGTTGTCGTCAGGTATGGCCTGCTGATTCTCAGTGAGTGACAACAAGGCGCACAATACCTTGATCTCAGTTATACTTTCCAATGTGTATTATTTCCCCCCCTTAAACTCACATTCTTTACTTAGGTGATAGGGCAGGGGGATTTTTGACATCGCTGCAGTTGATGCTGGTTGTAAGGGGCATTTTGGCGGTGCTGGTTCAACATGAGTTGTAAGTCTGTGCTGTGTCTCCAGCAGAGCCTGCTTCAGCTAAAGCCCTTATCACAGGACAATAGCAGTTTTCAGCTCCCCAGGCGCTCAGCACGGATCCTGGCAGGCTGCGAGAAACCCTCCTGCAATCCAGAGCAGCCCAGAGGTTTTGGTAGTGCTTTATCACATGTTCTCTCTCTGTTTGGCTTTTTTGTAGGTCTTGCAAAAAAACCCGTTACAAACGGGCTGTGTACGAGAAGTTTACGTGGTTCTGCATAGGGGAGTTTTCACTGGGAAACTTTACTAAAGCCTAGGCAGTGCCACAATAACAAATAAGGGCTTGGAATGAGCCCGAGTTCTTGGTGCCTGTTCTGCAGGTGAGGATTTTGTACCTGTCAGAAGCACTTAGCTCTCCTGGGTTTACAGTGCTTTCAGATGTCATTTTGAAGCAAAAACTTTACATTCAAGCCTTCTGTCACAGGACATGTAGTCTCACTGCACCTGTACTCAAGCCAAGTTTATCCCGTGAAGTGTTGAACAGTCTTATCTTTCTCCAGAACTGTGGAGCTGAGGACACTGAAAACCAGAAGAAACGCCTCAGTTTACTGCAGGACCAGACAGCACATTGTACAAACATTCCCTCCGGGCTTTCTGTAAGAGAAGGAGGAGGAAGTCTTTGTATTCTATCTCAAGAGGGAGGTCAACAGGACCAAGCAAGTGCCAGACCAAGTCACTTCTACTGTTCGAGAGTTCATTTTCAGAGGAAGAAGGCAGGCACACAAATCTCATTATGCGTTACGAGGATCTGTGCACAGGCTTCTCGCGCGCTCTCTAAAAACCGTACCCCTAAGGGGCTAATTCACAAAGGGAATAGAAGGAAAGGAAATTTGTATATTTTCTGGAAGCAGTAAGACATGACATGCAGCGCAGCTCTGGCTGATTACAGCATGCCTCAGGTGAGCTGGGAGGCACGAGGCCGCCAGCCAAGTGATTTCAACCACCCGAGAACTCCACAGAAATGCATTGTGTGGCATGTCTGATCGCTACAAAGAAAAACACTCCGACTTCATTCATGTTGGCGTGACGTTGTTGGCTTGACTGTTTCTGGCAGCCTGTCAGAAAGTTTTATTTGCATCCAGAGTTTTGAAAGCCATTTCATAATGTTAAACAAGGATGACACTGAAATCTGGTTTATTTGCCCCTTGACACCTATGTTTAATCCCTCATTGAAGCCCTAATAAGGGGTTCTCCTCAGGTTGTGTTACTTTCGAAATAACCCCTGCGTACAAGCAGCATAATGTACCTTTCCTCCCTGCATAGGGTGTGGCAAGAGTAGTCAGAAGGAAGTGGATAAAGTATGTTATTTTTCCTGTATTCTCAGTAATCAAGATGCAGAGTCAAGTTATTGGATCATCTGACTTCTTACTGAGCTGGGAAACCTCAATCTGCTCTCACAAGTGCCTACAAATAACAAGAAATATTGAGTTGGTTTCCTCTCCTGGGAATGTAAATGAGGAACAAGAATAACGCTCTTGAAATCAGTGTAAAAACTGTCTCAGAGGAGAACCTGGCTCTTGTTTCCCTGTGTGTGTGTGTGTGTGTTCGTGCTGCTGGAAAAAGCACTTCTAACACAGACCTGCCTAACCTCAAATCACAGTGAAATTTCCCAGGGCCTCCAGATAACTCCCAAAGTCTTGGGAAATTCATTGTGTTTGCAGTTGCTGGTGTTGTAAGAGCTACGGCGGCAACAGCAGCAGCTTTGCAAGCTCTGAGTTCTCTGATGATGGGTGGTGGCAGAGAGCCCTGCTCAAGAGAAACTGCTAAAAAGGCAACCCCCCAGTTCTCAGGTCTCATTCTTCTCAAAATGAATTCAGGTGTGAGGGACAGATTGTCATCCATCCTAGTTTAGAAAACGGTTTTCCCCCACCTATGAAATCCTGAGTTACTTACTTGATAACTATTTTTCCCTTCCCTTCTTTCTCTCCACTTTCCTCATACTCCCAGAGGGAAAAAAAAAAAAGGTGAAATAATCACATAGAGGGTGCTGGAAGCATTTCAGGCTTTTCTTTCCCTTTGCAGGGGGGAGTTCTGTTATCCTTGTAACATGCCTAAACGTAACAAAGCACATGGAGTTTTGCCTATGGGCTCTGCAACAAAATTTGAGTAGATTTATGGCAAATATATACAGTTCCCATTTTGCCACAGAAAGAAACATCATTTTTGTTTTCAATATACAAGATTTTTTCTAGCAAGATGGGGAAAAGAAAACCAAAAACAATCCACCAAGGACTCTTTCCACCTGTATGATTTCATTTGCAGTGTCTTTCATCCTGTTAATGCTACAGTTTAATGTGATGAGGCTACCTCTATTGCATTTCTTTTCTTGTTTGTGAAAAGCTGACGTGTTCAGCAGTTACAAAATACATGTCAAGGTGCAAAGTGGAAGGAGCCATATATTCCTCCTTTGCCACAAAGCTGAAATTGTAGCAGTACAAAACAGTTCAGCAGTGGTTCACATGGTATGAACCAGAATCCCGCAAGGTGAATGGAGCTTGTGCTTCACCTCAGATGAGTTCAACGAGTAGCAACAGGCTTTTTTTTTCTCCCCTATGTAAATAAGATACAGTCCTAAATCTAAAAGCACTACTTCACAAATACACTGCACTGAGAGCTAATGCCAGCAGACTAATGTCCTTGCTTTCTAGATTCTTTTCTTCCACCTTCCTGGCATTATGTCACATTTTCAACTAATTACAGACTTAACGCAAGGTGGAAAAGTGATGGCAATGATATCTTTGCTTCCAGAAATACAGTCAGGACTTCACCATGTCTATCATATACAAATGGCAGTAGTACCTCTTAAAGCTTTCAGTGAACAAAATGCTGATAGTGCCTTCATGACAGCTGGAGGGGAATGAACAGAGTCATTCAGGCTTAGAGTTCGTTGGGACTTCCCAGCAAAATTTTGCCAGAGTACAACTGACATCCATGCTTACCCAAACGATAGAAAAGTTTCTTGGTCCTTGAAAGCTAGCCATACTATATTGAAATGAGTATAGAGAATGGTACCTTTCCAACGCTTTCCTATCTATCACAGAGTAACTGGAAAGGTTGAACAGACCCCAATTCTGACACGTCTACATCAGGCAACATGCGCAAAGTCTGAATGATTTTAAAGAAAACACACACGTATTAAGAGCCTGTCTCACTCCAAGAAGGTGCAGTCCCAGAGTGCTGGGACTGAATTAGTCTTTTTGTTCAACTCTGTATTTAAAAAAAAAACCAAACAACAACCCTGAACACTCAGTCTTATCCCCTGCCCAGGGCTGCCCTGGTTCTGTGCCTGGCAGTCTGGCTTTGCTCTGAAGCACACCAGCTCTCCATACCTTGTATATTTTAATGCCGACACTGATCTTCAATCAGCATTGCCCTGGCCTTCCAGTGGAAGTATGCCAAAATGTCACAGGTTTCCAAATGAAATGCAAATACTGAACTTTCTGAAATTTACTGATAGTATTTTACTCCTTTACTGCATCTGAGCTGTACCAATGAGACAAAATGGAAACAAGGGTTTAAGATTCCTGACAGCAAAGGTAAAGCTCCTTGCACTTGCCACTCCACAGATGTCTCAGCTGGATGGTCTGTAACACCTCCGGAGAAGAATACGAGTCCTCTGCTTGCTCGCTCACTCAGCATAATGAAGAGAAGCGATGAAATACTCAAAGTCAGGTCAGCCTACCTTTTGTCATACGTAGCTGTTATTACACAAGATGTCACAGCAGCAGGTGCAAAATAAATACCTGGATAATGGAAACCATTTGCTTTGCCTTTAGCCACAGGCATCAGGGCTGATTTACTGGTGGCTAGCAGGTAGGGAGCATGGGAGAGCCAGGTCCCTATAGCCAGGCTCGACTTTACACGCTCAGAGATGGGAAAAGATAGCCACAGTGGAAGCTGCTCTGGAGGAGACCATCTTATTTTTCTCCTGTGCCCTCCTCCCCATGCTCCCTACTATTCTGCCAGAGCAGGGAGATTTAGCAGAGCCATGAATCTATGCTTACGCACTGCCCTTTCATCATTTGGACCTCGGTGGATGTACACAATCTGGAGCAGTCTTTGCTCAAGGCAAACAAAGTAAAGGAGAAGAGTGACATTTCAGTCTTTCATTGCAGAGTCGTTCAGGTCACTGGCTGAAATTATAGACACCAGCTCCAGCAATGTTAACAGACAACTTTAGATTATTAACCATGCTTTGGATAGCAGCACATTTACGGTGCCAGCGCGCAGAGAATTCCTCCAAATTACAGGGTGTCCTAACACAGCCGGTCAAACCACATGGACCTCTAGATGCAGTAAGCAGTATAATTAAGTCTGTTTTCTCATTTGTACTTTCACAGCAGCACTCAAAATACACTCTCGACTACTGGATGCTGCTCTTTGCATCAGGCTATGAAAGGAGATAAGAGCGAAGGGTGCTTTAACAATAGCTCATTAAGGAGACCTCAAACCTTTTCTTTTATTGCATTATTTATATTTTGGGTGATAATAAAACACTGTTTCCAGGGCAGAGTGCACTCGAGAAGCTTGTTGGCCTGTAGGTTGATTAGATTTAGAAGGAGGAAGGCTACAGAAATTTCTTTTACCTGCTGCTTTCCTGAAAGACCCGGGGTTTTTTCTTCCCCTCATCAGGCCATACACCATCAATACCACTGAGATACACCAAACTTCATTAGCCCTTTCAAATAATTCTGGGAAAGGCAGTGACTGTTTTTTTTCCCCTAAGGTACTAGAAATTCGTCTTCACTGCAATGACCACTGGCATCCCTGGTAGGATCCATTTTTTAATATGATGACCTTCTGCATACAAGCAAACAAACAGGGAGAGGACCTAAATATTTAGAGACCCGTGAAAAGATCATGAAGCTGATTTCATACAAGAAAGTCGATATTAAAAAAACCTCAACCAAAAGTAATAATACAGATAATGGTTATGAATGCTTATTCCCATTCCTTAAATTGTATTTTACAGTTAGTCTAGCACTGCATTAATTACAGTCTTCCCTCGTGTTCTTTCTTTATTCTTCTACAGAGCCATTCTCACTGTGTAACTCTGCTGCAGTGTGTTTCGTTGCTTATGTACAGATCCAAGAATAAATTTTGGCCCTGGCCATGGAATATTCACTCACTTTCAAATGTAAGTAAAAAAATTAAACTAATTAACTGGAAATGGCAAGTGCTGAGAATTCCTTGCTTATAATAGCGCAACTCCCATCTCTTTATCTTGTCTTTGTGTCGCTTCTCTGCTACAAACATAACACTAATGACTATTAAAGCTAAAAAAGAAAAAAAAAACCAAAGCTGGAAGAGGCAGGAGGAATAGAAACTATCAAGACATTCCAAAGAGAACATGGGAAAATTTAGGTTGAAAATAGAGGCTGTGCCACATAAGGAGTGGATGTCAGATCCTTGGTATGGACAGGAACTCTAACAGAATTCATAGACGGTGAATGGATCCTGTGTCTGTATGTAAGAATTAATTAAGAGACCAGCTCCTCATGGTCTTTTAAGGCCTGGAAGTGTCCACTAAATATGCTGAATGTGGAGAAGAATGGCATCTTGATACTATATCAGAAAGCACCGTTTATGTAATTAATGTAAAGTACAATTACTTTCATTATCTGAAAAAGTCTAGTAGAAAAACCAAAGAAACATAGGGAGAACAAAAGGTTTCTGATTTTCGATATCATAGGATTAGTTTGACTGTATATACTATTCACTGCCTTTCTGAATTACAGATTACTGAGATCTCCATCCAGAAATACAATGTACTGGTATTCATCTTGTCAATGATATGTACTCAGAGGGCTGTTTCTCTAATTGATGGCTTCATCATTCAATTCAAGATGCATAAGGATAGCTATTGTTACCTAACACTAACTATCATATGTTCCTATTGTTCCACACTTCTCTCCTTGTCGATAGCATCCAAGATATCCTATCTAAATCTTCAAGATAGCAAAAGGTAGGTGCATTATTTGTTGACTCCACACACTGCATTATTAAACATTCGTGAGCAACCTGTACATCTCCCCACTGACATCTTTAAGTATTCAATTAAAATTGGACAAGAGAGTACACCAATACAAATAAACACTCAGTTAAATGAAGGCTTTGCATGGAATTCTTAAAGTATTCTAATTCAGGTGCTTGCTAACAGGCACTCAGTTGAAATCAGGACAGGGATGCGAGTGTGAGAATGAACTGTGTATAAAAGGGAAGAAGGCAGATTGCTTTATGGTGGAGCCATGGCAGAGGTTTGACAGGAAATGCTTCTCCCAATACAGCTAAGCAGGGAGGGAGAACCCTATTATATGGATGAGTGGGGCCGGCAATGGCATCTTGTCATTCTAACTTGTATAAGTAAGCAAGCTTAATTGCTCCTTGTCTTTTCAAGATGACTTTCCACCAACAATCTCATTATCACACACATATGTTTATTGCACATATCCAAGTCCCTTCATGCAGACCTGAATGCAATGAGGAGAGCAGCAATATTACGTTATCCAGTAACATCAGTTTTTCCTTTTTGTTTTTTTCTTTTTAACCAGACAGATGTGACCTGCGTTCTCCTTCTGCGACTAACAGGGTGACCAGAGGCAGTGGAACATACACCAGGATTGGAAAGAATAAAACCAGAGGGAAAGCAAGCTGTCAAGAGAACAGTGTACTGAAGGGGAAAAATGTAAACATGACTTCTATTTACCAAGATTAATATGTAAAGTTAACATGTTTGTCATGGAATATATTAATATGTATGTTTTCCCATTATGTAGATCTTTTCTTATATTACTTATTAGAAAGGGATATAATCACAATGATGGGGCAAGAATGTCACTTAAAAATTAGGTGATGCCCAGTCAACATAATATAACCACTACAGTGTCATTTCTGGTTTAGTTGTGGTGATGTCAGTGTAATTGCCGCTGGGAAGAAATTATAATGGCTGTTAATGATAAATAAAATGACAAGAAGGAGGGTCCTCCTTCACATACAATTCCAAGCAAAATTCAACTGCTGACTTCCTTAAGCAACTCAGCGCCATTCATTGATGAAGAGGAAATAAGCATGTGTAGCTGCATGGCCATAAGAATTGCACTGTCATTTCCCGAGCCCAAGCATAGACACTACCAGTCTAACAAGATTTCACCACACTTTTTACACTCAGGGGAGATGTAGTAATGAAGCTCTCATGAAGTGAATCTTAACACAAAGTTAACATTATTCTGGCAGAAAGCAAGGTAGCTAGCAAACACAAAGATAAGCAAAAATAAGGTAAAGGCAAGCATATAATCATGTGTGTGAATACTTTTGAAGCCCTCAAATACTCCAGCCTTGTCTCTGTAAACACAGGCAGCCTTAACTCACAAATAAAAGACCTTCCTACGTTTGTTTTATATCGTAAATGGGTCAAGAATGAGCCACACAAAGCATTGTTCGCCCACTAACACATGGCTTGTTAGCCTAGTTGAGAGCATCTTTCAACTCATTCACACAGTAAAACCCAGGAAACCAACATTTGATTACTTCTTCTAGCATTAAGATCAAAGACCATGTCTTCCCATCTGTGGAGAGCAAGAGCCCAATTCTTTTCTCTCTGTGATTACAGAAGGATCAAAACACATAATCAACATTATACTCCCCATGAATAACACAGTTCCAGCCTATAAAAGCACAAAACCCAACAGTATGGCACACATACATACATTTTTTCCTAGTCATCTAGGAAAGAAGATAAGTATAAGCCAATCTGTAGTCACATCTTTGCAGTACTCCCAGTCTGCAGCTATCCAAAGCTCAGAGAGAGCTTGATCCACCAGTGTTATCCTAGTGTATAAAAAATGACAACACCTCTTAAAAGGCAAAATATCACATACTTGCCATTTACTCTTCATTCGGGATCTTCAAAATCAATTAGTAGATGGTGGTGTAAGGGTTAAATTAATAAAAGGCATTAAATTAAAGCCACAAAAAAGATACAGGCAGCATTGGTCAACCTGCTATTTCATTATCATAGCTAGATTTTTAGTTACCTGTTAGTCAAACACAGTTTAAAAATAAATAAAAATCAGTCTTCACCTGGAGAATAAACCGGTCCATTTTCACACGAAACCAATTTGCTAATTCAGTTCTAGCTGATGCAAGCACTTCTGCAGGTGGTTTACTCTTAGGCACATATAGCCAAAGAGGGCAGGGGCAGGGAAGGAAGGAAGCTACAAAAATGAGTAGTGTGTAACATGCTTTATAGAAAATGGCAAATTAACACAGAGAAGACATCTGAACTGCCAGTCTAGCATTTTGAGGTATACAGAGTTTGGTTTGGTTTTTTGGGTTTGTTTTTTTTGTGTGTGTGTGTGTGTCTGTTTTACTACAGGGTATGTCAAATGAGTGCAGAGATCTGCCAAACCCCAGCTAATTGCTTTGGCTCCTTTGCATGAAGATCATTTGCTGATAAATTGTTACAGACACATTCAGGCAACAGGTTTTTATAGGGTGCCTGGTGCTCTTTATAATGCAATTAGTTTCATTTAGTATATGGTTTTTCGTATGCATTGTTTTTCTTCTGCTGGCAAACGATAACGATGAAATCTGCACCCTTAAGTGACTGAATCTCCCCCCATGTTTCCTGAATTTGAGCTTTCTTTCAGGAACAAACAATCATCCAAGAAACAGGCCTATCTAATGTTTAGTAATGGGAATTTGCTTTTAGTGCCTCTTTTATGTTTGGGAGAGCTAGAAGAAGAGAATGTGGACTGAGGTGGGCCTTATTCATTTGCCAGCTTTGCGAAAGATGCTAGGAAGACTTTCTTTTAGAAAGCAAAGAATCACAATATGCTCCAGAAGAGCTGCAAAGAAAAGTCTTCCCATGGATTCCCATGTTGAAACACTCCTTGCAGTAGCTATACAAGCGTGCTTGGATAGTTAAGGAAAACCCACCAATCCAGACACCGCCAAATCACTGCTCACCAGCAGAGAACCAAGGAGGCACCTAAGGCCCCCAAGTGTCTGCCTTTCTTCCAACAGTGGTACGGTTCTCCACGCGACAAGGTTCTCCAGGTGTGTGCCCTTTTCTGCAGGACACACACCTCACGTCAGGTACTGGAAAGGTGTTGTGATCCTGGTTTACCTTTAAGCTGTGCTGGCACTTGCATACGAGATATCCCGCCCATGTACCATGTGAGCCCCAGTCTGGTAGGTGTCCACATGGTATGACTGATCCAGCTCTGAAAAATAGGAGGTCTGAGCACCTACCCGAGATGAAGCCAGAGGAAGGAGTTAAATTCAGCTTTTCCAATATGATTCAAATGCACACTTTTTAGAAGTGCCCTAGCCACAAAAATATGGGGACTATTTTTGAACATGGATATCGTTTTTTGAAGCTGCTGTGCTTGATAGAAATTATATTAAATGTAGTAGGAGCCAGAACTCAGACACCCTAATCCTGACTGGCCATCATAATCACTATACTTCAAAGTTATTTCCTTTCTCACTAGCTATAGTGCTTTCTTCTGCAACTTCTAGGGTCTCTGTTGCACAAAGAGCAGAGGCAGCCCAAGAGTCCTGTTAGCACAGAATTTGATTCACAATTTCCCACTCTGCTACTGCTGCCTGATAGCACCTAAAGATCTGCATCTGGGCATCTCCAGGAGCATCCAGATCTTGATCCACTCATTCATACTGCCCGTACTTGATGCAGAAGGTATTCTTCACCTTCCAGAGCAGGCTCTGGGTCCTAGCTGAGCTCCAGATACTTAGCTGGCTCAGGAAACAGAGCGCGAGTCTCCTCTCTCCATGTGACCATGCTAACCACTGAGCTAAACAGTCAGTTCAGGTTCACTCAGTCTGCCTGACCTAGTAAATGTTTGTAAATCCCACGCGATATGCATCAACAAGAGACCTTGGAAGAACCCCACCCCTAAGCCAGTTACACAGCAAGTTGTGACAGCCCTTGGTGGCTCAGGCCAGGGATTAAGGACCACTGTGGCTTTCCCAGGTGAATCAGCAGAAGAAATTCCTTCAGAAAGGGTGCAATTACCTAGGCTGGAATTTACACCCAGCTCCTGCGAAAATTCCCATCCTTTATAATCATTGCCAGCCAGGACCTTGGTTTTGCACCTTGCTTGCACCCCCTTGAGAAGCAGCTCTACCAGCTTCCCCCAAAAACTCCTGCCTCACCCCAGCCTAGTTCAGGCTAGTAACTTCCACTGGATTTTTTAACCACATGTCATAGTACTATATAATTTTGAAAGCACTTTATAAATATTTTCAGTTGTACACCCCGAGGAAATACTCAGAGACCTTGAAAACTTTGTGCTTCCCTGCTCTGTCCCACGTGCCACGTGACCGATTTGAAGTACAAGTGTGAAAATGGTCCAGAGCATCTCTAGACCTTCCCTGGCCCCATTTTCTTGAGACACAACTTTCTAGGAAAAGCATTTCCCTTTGGCAACTGCTGACCAAATAGATATGGCCTGCAGCAGGGAGCGATCGGATGCCTAACGCACTTTATGTAATCTCTGGGCCAGCCCTCTCTGTTTATATAGTGGTATTCTTCAGTGGGAGGTAGAGGAGTACCTAGGATCATGGAGAACAATAAAAATGGATGGAAAAGTGTTATTTATATCTCACAACGAAATGTGATGAGATGAAAAACAGTCCCCTGTTCTAATCCCTGTGTTACTTTCAAAGAATCAACAAAATCTAATAAGCAGTTATTGCTGTACAGCTCTCTTACATTCCTAATGGAAATAGTTGTACAGATTTCAAAATCTCTCCCACTTCCTGAGCCTGAATAATCTTTGCTTTGAAGTACATTATTGCACGTATGTCAGTTTAGATGGGTTAGTGAGCTGGCATATGACACATGCTGGCAAAAGGGGCCAATGAAATGAAATGTAAAGTGGCATTAATTCTCGATGCATAAGGGCCTGATTCAGCCCAAACACGTCTGAAACATGCCTAACTTTAAGCAGGCACTTAAGTGCCCTGCCGAAGGAGAAGAGGGGAATTGCTTGCTTGCTTGGAGTGAAGCACAGGGGTTTTAAGTGCTTTGTGGAACCCCAGCCTAAACTGATAGCATTGTAATTCTTGTTCATGGAGAACAAAAGCAAGCCAGTTTGGGATCACTCTGACCTAGATACTATCAGAGGTTAGCAAAAATGACTGGTCAGACCTGTCAGGACTAAACAGCTGCATCAAGCAATGGTGGGGGGGGGGGGGTGGTCTGGGGGAAGGAGGGCACTGGAGTTGCAAATAGAGAGACAGAGGAGCAGGAGGAAAAGATGGAAAATGCGTGTCCTGAATACGTATGAATGTGTGTGTGTGTTCGCTGCAGCTGAAACTCGGGTCTTATCATTTGCATGTACACAGATCACCGGACATCTTTTGACCAACTTTATGGCATCATGACTCCCATGCTCTCAGCAGTCCTTGGGCTCCATTTCCATAAATTACAATACAAAAGGATAATAGCCTGTTAGCAGACCCAGCATTGTGTGACACAGAAAGCACCAAAAGGAGGAGTATTTTCCTTGCCATCCTGTGCCCCTTTTCTGGACCAGGTGTAGCACCACTAGCAAAACGTGGTAGGGTGGCAGCAGTTTCTGACCTGATTGCAAAGCTAAGTAAAGCTAATTTATCATGGCAGGCTAATCAGGATGACAAGGTTGGGTAGGTGACATTCTCCAAAATCTCCAATTTGGTTGTTGGTTTTTTTTTTTTCTAATCCCCTTAGCAATTTATTTTCTGTATAGCAAAGTTTTCCTCAAGAATGTTCCAAAATATAGTCAAGGTTAACCATGCTGTGAGCTTATTCAATATTTATGATTCTTTTTTATTTGTACTAGGACTTTTTGGGGACTCCAAATAGTCCATTAATCAAACAGAGTGACAAAATAGGCCATTTGACAATTTCTACAGGGGCTGCATATTTTTTTTCTGTTCAAGAATAAAGAACCAACTTAACTTCATCAACAGTTCCTGATTAATTGTTACAAAGTGTCATCCATAAATTTTCCTTCGATCTAATAATCCTTTCAGAAGACTTAACAATATCCCCAGTGATTTGGGTTTTATTGAGGGCTGAGTTCCTGGAGAAGCAGTGACACAAATAGCTCAAGTGAACTGAGACACCTCCGTGGACAGTCTTCACAGAGTTGACAGTTCTGAAATACAATTATCAGTGTGATCTGCTTAAGAATTCATCATCAGCTCCTGCCTTCTGAAGACTTAAAAAAATACTGAGGCATACAAAGAAAAAGAGGTGATAAGAAGGCATCATTTTCTTCCAGCCTCATAACTGTAAATTGAAGAAAATTATTTTCTTTGCCTGCAGCTCATTGGCATATAGGCAGCATTATATTATAATTTCATAAGCATAAATCCTTTGAATAAATTTCAGAAGAATAACTGAATTAGAAATGCAAGTAAAGTATCTAAAAAACTTAACTGTACTAGGCAGGAAAAACTGGATGCGAGTAAAACTGGCATGGGGAGATTTACTGTCTGCCTGCTCATCCTCTGTCTGTGAAGGGAATACTCCCCCACTCCTCCCACTAACCGGATCCAGCTAAGGTAAATTTTAAGGAGGAAAAATATGTTAATTTCAACCATCATTTCCATACACAGCAGGAAAATGTGAATTCTAACCCACCTTGCTGCCTTCTTTTACAGGATTTCAGCTGTATTTCATCATTAATTAATCCTGGAGATACAACAGGCTTGGGGTTTGTTGTAATTATTGTTATTTGTTTATTTATTAGTAGTAAGCATATGGGAGATCAAAAGCATGCCTCCCAACTGTTCCCTAGCAACAAGTCACTCAGTTATTCACACAGAAGTCGCCAAACCTTCCCACAAAGTGAATCTGGGATGCAGCTCTCCCCTGTCGCCGTCCTTGCCTCATCCTATGGACCGAGGGATGCTGCGGATGCTGATGCTCTCCGATGTCTGGCCAGGTGAACTGCACAAGTGTCTGCTGGGCAGCAGAAATAACTCACCTTTTCTAGGAAGCCCTGGGGAAAGGTTTGATTTTATAGTTGCATCATAAGACGGTTGCAAGTCAAGAGATCAAAGTTAAGCCCTGGTATTGACTTTCTGTCCAATTTGGGCAAGTACTTGCTCCTCAGTTACCTGCCTGCCTTTGGGAATTTGAGCTCTCATCTCCCTGTGACTCAGCTACTGATCTTTAAAATGGGCATGTTAGTATCATATTCTCCACTACTTTTTTTTTTTTTTTCTTCTGCTTTGTCTGTTATGACGTGTATGTTACTGGAATGGTACATTTTCAGTTGACCTTGGTTGCTAAGACCACCACCAAATTTGGTGCAAAACTCCTAGGACTGCAATGGGAGAAGGTTCAGTGTGAACCTAAGCATGAGCTGCACTAATTACCACCCAAGATGCCTGAACTAGTGTGGAACCCCCACAACTGCACGGTTAAAGCCGTGTGTGTATTTCCACTTTGATCCATCTATTAGTTGTTCACAAAGGCAGTGCTAGCTCTGGGAGCAGCCTGGTGGAACTGCAGAGACTCTCTGTTCAAGAGCAAGTGGCTCTCTGTTCAGCTTGCTCCTGTCTGCAATGTGGATAACTGCATCATCTTCGCTGTTGCTCAAAGTTTTTCCTGCAGAATATACTGTGCCGCAGCACTTTCTGCATGGAAGAGAGGCAACGCTTCCTCCACTTCCCCAGCTGCCATGCAGACTTGAGCCAAAGTACAGCAACATGAACATGTTTTTAGTGTACAGGACAATCATAGCCATCACAGGGCAATAGTGCTTCTCTCCTATCTCCACCATGCTGTGTAAGTATTAATCAGTTACACCACACCTTGAATTTACTGCTGTTTCAACACACAAAACTTACACGTGTTGCACAATGTGGGCTGCTCAGCATGCATCAACCTGAAAGACCACAGGGGAAAACACAAGAAATAATTCTGTAATATTAAGTGCTATGGCTCATCGGTGGACTTAGTTAAACAGATTTAAGCAAGTGATGTAAAGTTTATATGGAACTTATGGTATGAATCAGATGACCTTTTAGACTAGACAACAGGAAAGTTAGGCTAAAGGGGATCTCAGGCAGTCGTCTAGCTCACCTTGCTAATCTCTGCTGGGATCTCTGTACAGCCAAATTGGTCACAAACATGGAAAATATGGTTCCCCTTGCTCCCAATATTACTAGGAGAAACAGTGTGTATGTGGGGGGAATCAGCTTTCCTAAATAAACTGCATAAGCCCACTGGATGATTTCCAAGGACTCCTAACCCTTTTGAACCACAGAGAAGCTTCCCTGTAACATACTGGTCAATAGCTGTAAAGTGTTCTAGTCTCTAATGGCCCTTTCAGTGAGGGCTGCTTCATGCCAAGCTTCAAATCTGGTCCCTCAGAGACTTTAGCAGATGCACTGTTAGAAAAAAGAATCACAAAACAAATCAGTTTTCTTGATTCTTGGACTCTTCTCCCACTCAAGAATAACTGAGTCGCTTTTATCTTGAACTATTAAAAATTTTCATTTTGCCAGAGACCAGGCCTGGAACATTTTATCCAGATAAGTAAAGCATTTGGAAAGCTCTGAGCAACTCAAAACAGAGGATTAGGATGGAAATGCTCAGCTATATACTACATACTTAGCTACTGCTCTTGCAGCTGCTTCTGTGGCCGTCTGGATCATGCACTCAGTGAACGCGCTTTGTGTCTTTTCATTAGTTTCAGTGAGATTTGGAGGAAAGAGATCCTGCTGGCCCTGGCTTTGTGGTTTTCATGTGTTGTGCGTTCATGACCCCAGAAATAAAGGTTACCTACTTATTAACAACTCAGCAAATAATTGAGCTTAAATCAGTCCTTTCCCAGGTGAGTCAAGGGGGTGTACGTGTATTCACCACCTCACCAAAGCAAAATTATGGAAAAAGTTTTCTAGGCCTGTTTTTAATAGGGATGCATGGAGATGAGGCTCTTGTCTCCCATCTTGCTTCCCTGTTTCTGCCCTGGCTCAATGGGCATATGAGTCTAGTAACTTCTCATGGTTTCAGCTTCCCTGAGGCCATTGGCATGGAGGCCGGTGTGAGAGGATGCAGCACGGCCTTAGACTGCATAGTATCTTGCTTGGCTTTTTCCCTTTCGGTCAATGAAGAGATAATTTGTATCCATCCCTGAAATTTTCCCACCTGTGTCACTCCAGACTTTCATGCCAGGGTAGTATACTGGGAGTTGCTGTGGTCCACAGAGGAACTGGAGTGGACACTACCTACAGATGGAGATCCTCGTTCTCTCATACGCAATGTGGACCCTTGCACTTCCAGCTCTGGGTTCCGGGATTTCCACCTCGAGGATCAGATTAGGGGGTGGCTGTCACAAGGAGGTGAATTTGGCGGGCGATGAGAAGCCATCGCAAACTTTAGGTGCTGGGAGGTTCATGCCCTCGATGTGGGTGAACCAGCCTGTGAGTGGAGAGGGAGAGGAGTACTTCATGGATCAAGGTATCACTATCAGCCCGCCCTAGTCAAAACACACACATACAGACACAGGCGGGCATGCAAGCAGGGTTGGTGGAATAACTAAAGGATGGCAGACAGCCTTCTCCCTGCACACAAAGAGCAACACCTGACCCACGAGGCATCCCAGCAGTTATAGCCCTAACGGACACTACAGGGCACCTCTGTTCTCCCCTGCTTGGCACAGCCGCCTCCAAGCAAAGGTGTGAAGTTTAGCAGGTGTGGTACATGGCTGAAAGCATGAGATATTTGTCATGCTACAAGTTGCCTTTTTTTTTTTTTTTTCCTGGGGAAAAATATTGTCACTTTTTTCATCAATTTAATTAGATACAATTTGTCTCAGCTTTTCTCTGCAGCATTTGTTTACTTTCTCATCAGGACCGACACAGGCCAATTAGTGTAGTGTAATTGTTTAACCTAGTCAGTGCGCTGCACTGGGTAGAAGACTGTGATCGTTGAGAGGGAGGCAGAGATGAAGGAGCAGTCACAGGCTGCGGTGTGGTGCAAGCGCCTTCAGGAATTGCTGACACGACACCATCCCCTGGAAGCGCAAGTTGCTCTGACATCCCGGCAGCCCCGATTCCTTGTTCTCTGTCACCACTATCACGGTATGATCAATTCCCAGAGCTAATTCTTCAACTGCACTGTGCCCAAAGCGCTGCACAGCATTATCTCCTTCCTAGGATGCCCCCTGAAAGCAAAATCTACTGCAACCATAGAAACCAGAGGACTTAAGTGATGTGTCATGTACATGTGCCGTCTCTGTTTTCAGTACCTTTGCCAAGAACACAATGTGAGAGCCTGTAAGAAGGTTTATTTCATTCCTTCATCCCATACCTCTGTAAAGACAGACAGAAATCGGCCACAAAATAACCAGCGAAAGCTGACGTTATGCAGAGCTGCCAGAGGAACAGGGCTGTTATTGCCACGAGAGGGGATGCAGGCAGGAAAAGGGTAGTGGGGCTGGTTCAGTGGGGAGTCCAATGCTGAGAGCGGCTTTTGCAGAGAGTGTTAAGGGGAAGAAAAGGCAGTAAGTGAGAGCCATATGACAAAATATTTAAAGTTGCTTCGGCTCTGTTGGTCTGCTTAAATGTTGATCAAATGTGTATAGTTGTGCCATGCCTTGGAAGCAGTTTTGCGCAAGCCTGGAAAAGCTGTTGACTTTTTTTTCTCCCCCTTCACTGTGCAGAGTAGGGGAGGAAAAAAAGACCACTCAGGTGGCCATGGAAAATATACACCAGCCTTGTTTGCCAGAGCTATCACAGCCACAAAAAAAACCCAAGGGTGTTTAAAAATGAAACAATAACTGAAGAGAGGAAGAAAATACCTTTCCTTTTTTTTTTTTTCTTTTCTTTCTTTCTTTCGTTCTTTTAAATCAGACCGATGTTGTGATTAACTTGCATTCTGCAGCACAGTTGATGTGACAGTCAACCAAATTAATCCCATTATGCAAAATCCAGTTCACAAGTGTTTTTTCTTTTTTTCTTTTTTTTTTTGCAAAATTATGTCAATTTTCCCATAAATTGGAGAGACCATGTCAGTTTTCTGTATTGCACATAGACACTACACAGTGCTGTATGTCTATACTCCTTTAATGCAGAAAGATACAAATTTTAGCTCAGTGGCACAAATTAAGATTCATAACTTTAATGCTGATGTTTTTGTTTACATGAGGCTTGTAGGAGAATTTCCATTAGTTTTGGCATTCATTTTCATTCTTGCATTTCATAACATACCAACTATTAAAAAAAAAAGTGAAGAGCTTTAAAGTTTAACCAACCAGTACCTGAAATAAAAATCCTTAATTATATTGGTAACAGAAGCATGATTTTTCTCTCCCACTCCTTTTTTCTCCCCCTTCTTGCCTTTTAAAGGAATTTGCTGCCTGTGGTAAACAAACCTCCTCGAGGCTCCCCATTGTGTGCGTGGTGTCAGGCGGCTGGAGCAGGAGACATTTCCACAACTGCTACCCTTTTAGCTGAATGTGGCCATGCAGTAGGTGGCCAAATCAGTTTGGCTTTCACTGAGATCTGTGAATTCCCTGCATCCAACCAACTTGTCAAATTAAAACCTTGCCTGCTCTGCGCTGAAGAACAGACGTGCGATGGAAGCTTCTTGCACTCTAGCCCTTTGTCACCAGCACGCTGAGCTCCCAACATCTGCTCGCTGGACTCAGCTTTTGCACCTTGTTCATTTATAATGCAGCGAACCTCAGCTTCCTCAGCACAGGAGCTAATGTGCCCCTGGTTTAAAAAAAAGAAAACCAGAAAAAGGAACGTCAGGCGGGGAGAGGAAGAGAAATTGAGGCTCTAATGTCTACGTTCCTCACTGATTTGGGAATAAATATATTTTTAAGTGGGGGGTTTGTTGGATTGTACTTTTTATCCCAGTAATGCTTTCTTGTACAGTGAATTGTTGACTTTTTTTCTGTGCTTTAGATTTATTAGACATGTGTCAAGTTGTCAGCCTCCTACCGCTTGCATTTGTGTCCACCTTGCAAACAGCAGGGAAAAATATTTTTTCCCTTCTCTCTCTCTCTTTCTCTCTCTCCTGTGAATGTTCACTTCTTGGCAGCTCTGAAACAAATTTTGAACAGTTGCTGTTCCTATTGATAGCAGTAGTTTGATGTTAAAAAAAGGGGGTTTTATTTTCCCCCAAGTTTCTGACATATACTGTCATATCATCTCACATCCTACCCTGATGCATCAAAACTAAACCAAACCAAACCAAGAAAAAAAAAAGCAGAAAGAGGGGGAGGGCATAAACCAGCATGTTCACACAGCTCCTGAGCCACCGAAGAACACCCGCCCATCTGTTCACCATTTCAGTCCCTTTGTTCTATCTTTATTATATGTATTCTTCAATAAAATGAATTCCTGCTACTTTGACGGCATTTCAACACATGCCTCTTAGTCTGCGTTTGAACTGTCTGCAAGGATCTCCTCGCTCCCCTCCTCTCGCTTGCCGTCAGCGGCTGAGCTGAGGAGGTACCTGCCAGACGAGCCGAGCTGGGGGGATGAAGCCTCCAAAGCAGCGAACGGCTCCCGGCTGCAGAACCAGGGTCTCCAGGAAATTGTTCCAGGTGGGGAATCCTGCAGAGATGGGCCCACGCACTGAGAATAAGATGTTGTTTGTTATGTGTTTGCTGCCATCTGAATTTTATCCATGCCGAGGCAACTCTGTAAGGGGCAGGGCTCTCTGTGCAGATAGGAGATATTTCTTTCAAGCCAACGGAACGAATGCTTGCTTTTGATATTTTTGCCCATTTTAAAGACCAGCTACAGATGTCCAGGTGTCTCATACACCAAAGTGTATGTATCTGCTTCAGGTGGCTAAATTTTAGTCACAACTCTCCCTAGCTGTTAGTACTTCCTTTCTTTTCCTGACTCATCTCCTTCTGTTCCAGTCATGTACCTTCACAAATATTAAAATGTTCTGTAGGAAGAACAGGTCTGAGAACCTAGCTGCCCACCTGGCTATGTGATTACCCGTCTCTCGTCATGCAACTGTATTCCTAGAAACAGACTGTCTTACGACAGATGATCAAGGACGGGATGGAAATGTCATTTCTGCATGTTACTGCCTTCCAGGTGCATCCTGTTGAGGAGAAACATGAACTAGGTGAAATGGGGTACCCCAATACACTTTGCTTTGGTTCATATAACAGCAGCAAGAGAATTCAAGTCATTAAGTGTCAGGCAACACAGGCCTCGGTGACTTAGCTACAGAAGATTTGTCGCTAGGTCAGACAAGAGGGGCAACTGCTAGAAGACAACACTCCAGTCTGCTGATCAGTTTATTTTCTCTGGACAAAGAACCCTTAAACCAGGGACTGCCAGTCCCCAAGGAGCCAGCTCTGTTCTGCCCTACGTTCAGGTTCAGCAGCCTCTCACACCATCCCAGTGGCACCTTATCCCATGATACCAGGTACTCTCTCAGCCCCAGGGACACCAGTGCAATGGCATATGACTAAGCCAACTCTGTTCCCATGCAGACCTTCCTGCCTGTGAGCAAACAGCCACTTAAGAAAGCTTTGCACTGTGCATGTCCCCAGAGTGGTGCAAACCGCAGAGCAAATGGAAATTGCTCTGATCCAAACACTCTTCCACACCTGGCATTTCATTATGCTGCAGATATGCAGCTCCAGAGGTGCGGGTAGCACTTCCCTTCCATCCAGAAGCACTTTGCACCCTCTGCCTGATGTCTTATGGTGGTGGCAGCTGTCTGGGGGTAGAGAGGACATGACCATTTGTTTAGCTACAATTAACATTCATCTGCTGTAATGATTCATAGGGTGATAAAGCAGTGATGAAATGCAACGTTCAGGCTCATCAGAATACATCACCTTCTATGCGGCAAGTCAGAAATCCCTGCCATGGGAGAATCCGCAAGTGGTGGCGTTCTCCGTCCCCAGAGGCACATTCCTCCCCTTCCCAAATGCAAAAGCCTGGAAATGCCATTGCTGTGCTGACAGAAGGATTCATGCAGCATCTCTGTTTTCACTGCAGCTGAATTCGCTCCTGCTGTAGGTTGAGCCTGTGTGGAATATTATGAACATCTCCACATGTACATTACACCCCAACTCATTGGCTGCTATTTGCTCTGGAGACTAAACATTCGATCTGCCAGCAATCACATTATCGTGCCAGCCAAAATGCAAACCTGAACCATATGGGCAGAAGAGGGACCCATTGCTTCCACACTGCTGTCTCTATTCTTATCCCTCCAGTTCCCCGATGTTGAAATAGACCATCTATTTCCACATGATATTATGAAGCAGAGTAAGAAAGGAGCTATTTGAGAAAATTACTCTGTTTATTAAAAAATAAAAAGTCTCTATGAAAAATGTTTACCCACTGTTTACCCATCAAACATAAGGTTTCATGCACAGACACAAAAAAATGCAATAAAATAAATACAAGACATTTAGAAATCTGTGCTGCAGATTTTGCCAAAAATGGAGCAACAGAAGCTCACCCTGCCTGAGGGAATGACTGACTGGCTGAGGATATATCCCATCAGAGCAAGCTGAGTTTAGGGCAAGCAACAGGGCAGACAAAGGGAAAGGTAAAGTATCTGTTAGAGAGGAGAAAATACAGTTTCATTAAGCTGGAGCTCATATAACTTAAATTAAATTCGCAGCTGGACTTTCAAAGTCAGCCTCTGCAGCTCTTGGTGCACTTTTGTACACACTGCTTGAAATCTCGTTGTGCAGAAAGGTAACAGAGCCCAGCCCTGGCTTCTGTCGTGTCCTGTTTATTTTTATAAGTAGTGTTCACAGGTAGCTGGAAGAAGTACTGTGCCGTGTCATGCTGTGCCATGCTGTGCTGTAGCACAGATCACTCCAGCTGCGAGGGAGCTACTGGGAGAAATGGGGACGTGCTGCTGAATGGGACAGGGCCCTGGTACCAAAGGACATGGAAAAGGCTGAGGTACTCAATGTCTTCTTCACATCAGTCTTTGCTGGGAAGGTAAGGGAAACAAGGAGGACTTACCCTCAGTGCAGGTTGGGGAATGTTTAAACAAACTGGACAGACGAGACCATGGGCCCTGATGAGATGCACCCAAGTGTTGGCTGGTGTCGTTGCCAAGCCACTCTTGATTGTCTCTGAAAGGTCATGGTGATCAGGGGAGATTCCTGAGCACTGAAAGAGCACAAATGTCACTCCTATTCAAGGGCAAGAAGGAGCCAGGCAACTACAGGCAGGCCAGCCTCACCTCAATCCCTGGCAAGGTGATGGAGCAGCTAATCCTGGAAACCACTTCTAGATATTTGAAAGATAGAAAGGTGATCAGGAGCAGGAAGCACAGATTTATCAAGGGGAAATTATGTCTGACAAACCTGGTAGCTTTCCATGATGAGATGATGGGCTTGGTGGGTGAGGGGAGAGCAATGGATGTGGTTTATCTCTAGTAAGGCTTTTCACACTGTCTCTTGTTAACATCCTCACAGACAAGCTTGTGAAGCATGGGCTAAATATATGAGACAGTGAGGTGAATTGAAAACTGACTAAAGTGATGGGCTCAAAAGGGTTGTGATCAGCAGCTTGAAGTTCATCTTGAAGCCAGTCACTAGCCAGTCCTAGGGCTGACACTGGGATCAACACTATTTAACCTCTTCATTAATGACCTGGACGATGGGACAGAGTGCACTTTCAGCAAATTTGCAGATGACACAAATAGAAGAACTGATTGACAGACCAAATGGATGTGCCGCCCTTCAGAGGGACCTCAACAGGCCGAAGAAGTGGGACAACAGGAACCTCGTGAAGTTCAACAAAGAGAAAGGCAAAGTCCTGCCCTGGGGGAGGAACAACCCCATGCACTAGAACACCCTGGTGATTGACCATCTAGTAAGCAGCTGGCAGAAAAGGGCCGGGGGCCCTGGTGAACAAGTTGACTATGAGCCAGCAATGCACTTTTGCAACAAAGGTGGCAAACAGTGTCCCAGAATGCATGAGGAAGGGCTTTGCCAGCAGGTGTAAAGGGGATGATCCTTCCCCTCTACTGAGCACCAGTGAGAAGACAACATCTGGAGTCCTGTGTCCAGTCCTGGGCTCCCCAGTACATGAGAGACATGGACATTCAGGAGTCAGTGCAGTGATGGGTCACTAATGTGACTAAGGGCGCAAAGCATCTGGCATGTGAGTAAAGGCTGAGAGAGCTGGTCCTGTTCAGCCTGGAGAAAAGGAGGCTCGGGGGATCTTATCAATGTCTATAAATACCCAATGCAGGGATTAAAGCAGACAGAGCCAGGCTTTTCTCAGTGGTGCCCAGGAATGGGACAAGAGGCAATGGGACAAACTGAAATACAGGAAATTCCACCGAAACGCAAGAAAAAGCTTTGCTTTTTTTTTTCCCTGTTACGGTGATCACCTCTGGCACGGGTTGCCAAGAGAGGTTGTAGAGTCTGCATCCTTGGAGATATTCAAAACCCAAGTGGACATGACCCTGAGTAGCCTCCTGTATCTGTCCCTGCCTGAGAAGGAGTTTGGAGCAGATGTTCTCCAGAAGTGCCTTCCAGCCTGAGCTGTTCCTGTGGTCTTGTAACCTGCATATGACTCCAGCTTTTTGGGACCATAGAAAATATAAATCTACATCAGATACAAGATTGATCCAGACCAGCACCTGGTGGTGGCTTTTGGCAGATTCTCTGGAAGCTAAATATTCATCATGCACACAGAACCGAGAACTTCAGTGTTAATATTCAGACTTTCAGGTCTTCCCAAATCTTCAGGGGAAGCTGGACCTTAAAACTTTTCAAGGATCTGGGCCTTGGAGCGTGATCAACATTTCACCAAAGTTTGAGACTATACATTGGCTTCCTTGGGCTTTGGATCAGGCAGTCTCTTAATGATCGTTTCCTCTGGAAAAAAAAATGCTGGAGGAGAACTGCAATCTTTCTGTTTAAAATAGGTAAAAATTAATGCCAATCAGGTAATACAGATGTGTGCACCCACACAGAGACAAGTTCTTTCTCTGAATACAGATCTTAAATTACTTGTAGCGGTATTTGAAAAACAAGTGAGACATATCTCAGACTCAGGAGATATGCTTGAAACCAGGCAAAATTGATTTTTTTTTTCATATTCACTGCCAGATATTGCACAGTTACATGGCTATATGCAGATAGAAGACAATGTGCATCTTATCATGCCAGTGATAGATTCCACACTGGCTTTAAAGGAATAAATCATTAATTTAAATAATGGATTTTCTGTTTACAACACAGGCCTTTAAAAATATTTCACTCCCAGCTCAGCAGAAAGAAAAAAAGGCCTTTTAATATATGGGCCAATCTGATAAATGATTCTATATGTATGTAGGCATGATTGTAGTCTGTTTAATTTTGTTTGCTTGTTTTTTATTTAAATCAGTAGTAGTTTTGTCAACGGTGCATTGTAGACAAATGCAAAAGGTTTAAAGAGAAATTAAAAGACAAACAACATTCCTCCCTCTTTTCTCTACATGTAATGACATATTTTGAAGCTCTGGTGAGCAGGAAATGGGATTCCAGCTGGTGCCAGCTGCCACCAAGGTTCTGTACAGCAGTGCTGTTCAGCACCTGCAGAGCCTTAATCCTGACACAGGAGACCCCAAAATGATAATTATTATAATAACAATAACTAATTGTCTCCTTATTGTGGACCCCAAATTCTGCCAACGTTATTTACAGGGTCTGTTGATCCCTGGCTGGAAAAAGGAACCTTCTGAGGTAGGGATATCTAAAAATGTCCATGTCCTAACATGGTGGAACCTTGTCCTAAGCCCAGACCTTTAAAACTGTGTAAGTAATAATGAAAATAAAGTAGCAATGAAGACCAAGACAGATGTTGTCCCAGAAGTATCCTGGGACAATGTTATTAAGCCCTAGAACAAATCCAGAGCTGAGGAGTTTCAAAGATGAACTGTGGGTCTAGATTGACAAAACTGTGAGCATTTGCAGAGCAATTTTTTTAGAAGCAGCCAGACAGGTCCATGTGGCTTTGAATTCAAATTAGACTAAAAACCTAAGGGACAGGTTCAGAGGAAGATTTGATCAGATATCCTTACTCATGAAAAAAATGAGGAGCTTAAATCTGAGGTCCATGGCTTGAACCTTTTTATTATTTTAATTAAAACTAATCTGTTTGCATCCTCCTACATGCTTATTTCATTGCCAGGAGCTGACTGGGAACATTAGACTAAGTGAATCAGACTGCTTGGTGATTATCCAACTGGAATATTATATTTCTCTCTTGTTGCCATATCTGTAGTTTAGTGGTCTTAAGATGAGGCATGTCGTCCCTCTTAGGGTGCCACAGAAAGGACAGTTTTAGAATGAGGCAGTTGGAGGTAGGGGCAAGGAAGTAGAAAATGATACTCATGAAATATTCGTCCTCTTCAGAAGAAGTCCAAAAGAGTAGAGAAACTGAGTAATCACCGTTCTAGCTAAACAATTTTCTAGCATTTGATTGATGTTTAGTTTCACAGAGATGGGAAAGACAAGTAAACAAGTCTATTCCCTGACTCGTCATATGATGCCTCTGAGCATCTTATCAAATGCTAATGATTAAGTTAATTTAGTAAATATAATCAAGAAGTCCACCTTTGTCTATTACTAGCAGTTCTATTATTCATTAGCCCTTTACCTCTTGCAGTTAGGAAACATTGCCCTTAGTTGTGTCTTTTTAAAAATATTAACTAGAACAAGGATTAAAAAGAGCCAAAGCGAAGGACCACCCATGAAAAGAGGCCTTGAAGATTTCCCCCAGATGAATTCAAGCAACTAAGCAAACTTCTGATAGCTTCCAATTTAGACAGAGTCATTTGTGAGAAATGAGAAAACACCTGGTGAACAAAGTCAACTGGCTGAGTGACTGCTCCGAAGAACAAAAAAAAACACAAAAATTTGCCTTACCCCAGATTTTGCCTCTGTGCAAAGGAAAGGAGAGCAGCACTTATTTCCAGGTCAGATAAACAGCACTCTGAGAACTCTCTGCTGTGATTGAGATATTCCCACATTGCTTTTCACTATGTGCTTAAACACAGTTTAAGCAAATATTCCAGAAAATTGCATCATTCCTGAGACTGTTAAAAAAAAAAAAAAAAGAAGCAAGAGCAAAAGCTGTGTGGACACAGTCAAAATAAATTAGCTTACTATTTGATTATTCAATTAATATCCAATGACCTTAATTAATTAACATTCTTTTGGGGGAAGAAGGTGTAGCCTTCCTGATTAAAAGCATTTATCCTGCACAGAGAACACATAGGCATGCCGCTGCTCAGAATCCTCCTGAATTTGGAGCCTAAGAAAATTCCTTCATTGCCTTGTAGCCGTTTGAATCAGGTTGGAAATACCCACTCATGGGCATTTGTGACAACAGAGAGACATCTGCATGGGGTCTCAGACTGCTAGAGAATGCAGACCACATCTGTCTGAGGGATCATTTCGGTGGAAGTAGCTAGATACAAAGAATGTCACTGGCCATTTGTGTATGTGGGAGATGAATTTACACAGAGTTTGCATGAACTCTCTTGTTTGGATTTTTCCTTTATCTGTAGGCAGATTCAAACGGAAGTATTGCCTGGCTTGAAACAGGAGACTCAGTAAACATATCCCTCAAAATTTTCATTCTTAATGTATCAGTAGCTTTTCAGTTCATTACAGTGTTATTAGTCGGTCTTCATAAAAGAGCTATGCATCTTTATTAAAAATGGAAGTTCACATCATTTTATGTTCCCATAAAAATGGGTGGTGGTAGCTTTGATTAATTTCTTCACGTATAGTGAACTTTACAGCAAATTGGACAGTGTAATTCAATTCCTATTTCTGTGGATTTTTTTTTGTTGGTAGAAAATTGATATAATTCATATGTAATCGTATTGCCTTTGCAAGAGATATTTAAGAAATAATATCCTGAGGTAATGATTGCATGGCTTAATTATTAATATCATACTTTCAGGCACGACAGTGTGCACTCCTTTTATCAAGCTTGGCTTCTATCAAAAAAATATTTCCCCTATCCACAGTTTGTTACTTGCTGTAGAGCGTATCTGAATTTTATACATACATGCATATAGATGTGCATGGAGTCAGAGTGCCCGATACTAGCATGCTTCTCTGCAGAGTGAGTTCCAGTTTTGGAAAGGGTGGATGGCTAAAGAATAAAAAGAAAGCCAGCTCAGTAGCAGAGCAGAATGTACGCATGGATTTCAAGGAAGCTGGGAGGGCAATTTTGAAACTGTGTTTATCAGAAATGGTGATTTGCTGTCTTAGGGGAACTACTGAATCCCTAAGGAAGCTTAGCTAGCCACAAATGGACCACACTAGGAAATCCAAGGGACAGCCCAGTATCACTGGGAGATCTAGAAGCTCCATGTTCCCTTAGGCTATATGAGAGGTCTGGTTAGGTCTTTTTAATAATCAGATTATCCCAGTCTGCTGGGTAATCTTTAGAGATGTTGGGAACTGACTGTTCCTGTATTTACAGTTCTGCCTTGAGGGATGGAGGAAAACTCTCCCTCCAATCAGAGACAATGCAATATATCATTATTTCTCTGTTGTTTTATGTTTAAGGCTCTGTTGGTATTGAAAATTGCTTTCCTCTACTTCCTGTCTTATCTTTCTGTGATTACTTCATGAGGCCAACCCACTGAAATAAGGGAAACTTTAAACTGCAGCAGCCACACAGAGAGTGTGTTCACAGACAACGTTCATAGGTGATGTTTGTCATCATCCCATTTTGTCTTACTGCTGAGGCAAACCCCTCCAACCAAGGCTCCCTTGAAAAACTGGACTACATCTGTTATTTTTACTGAAGATGACAGCCTTCCCAGCATAATTTGATAATTGTCTGATGATGTCAACCACCACAGCAGGATCCTTTTTCAACATAGACCAGAGAAAATCCAGTGAACGTATTTACTGAAGTTCAAATTATAGAAAGAAGTACCTATACAGAGATCTGGGAGACATACTTCATCATAAAATGGGTTGATGTGACAACTCATCAACTATGCAGGCTATTTTTTAATACAGTAGGTAAGATTTGTATGTGGAGATCAATCCCAGGAGATCTTATAGGACATTCCTCTTACTTACATTTTCATCAACCAATAAATGCATTTGGGTGAAGAGACGATCTTGCAATGTACTGTGTATTGCTGGTGAACCGACAAAAAAAACCAACCAAAACAAACCATAAGAAACACTGTCTTAACCAGGCCCAAAATGCTCTGTTAGAGGGATGGCCTTTAAAGGGCACGTGTCAATCTGTGCTATCAAAACTAAATGGAGGGGGAAAAAAAGAGAATTGCAAGCAGATAAATGCTAAATCATGCAGGTATTTACAGATCAGGACTGACAGCTGTAAATGAACCTGAAAATCAATTAGAAAGGAAGACATTCCTTGGAGGACACATGCCTTAGGTTCTGGCTGTGACTGAAGTTGAGTCCATGGGACTTCTAAGTAGACTTCAGGGGCAGGATCAGACAGAATGGGTCACAGCAATACTAGGTGGAAGGGTTATTTCCAGCCTTCATCCCCATAGGAGTGGCATACTGTCTAACCACACTCAGATAAACAAGGTAGAAGAGAATGAGAATTTTAATGCCTCGGAGTTCCCAACAGATCAATCCCATATGAGTGTCTTTAATATCTGTTGGACATTTGTGGAGCCTCTTCTCAGCAGCAATGCTCTGCGTGTCAGAATACCACAGAGCTGAATGCAGGTGGAAAGAGATCTTCCGTCAGTCCCTCTGATTCACCTGAGCTTCAGCTCACAGTAATTAAGGAGTTTATTGAGCTAACTAGAAAAAGTCATGAATAAATGATATAATTCAAAGAGATGCATTTATCATACTCATAGTAGGTTATATTATTTACTTATTTCATATTCCACTTGATTGTGTTTGGAGTTTATATAAATTTCTGTGTTCAGATATAAACTAGTAAGTGAAAAACTATAAAATTGTGACCATGTTAGACCTGAGAAATAAAGAAATATATATGCTCGCCTTCAAAGTATCACTCTGGTACATTTTGTTATTAAATTCTGTTATTCTGAGAAAGACTATAAGTAGCAAAATGCCAGGCAATACCCAGCATATCATATTTAAAGAAAACACAACCTTTTCTCTCGTGCATACTGGAACTTCACAGTTTGTGGAAATCTTTTATTATTTTAAGATAGTAGCTCCTGCTTTCTGTTCAAAAGGAATTTTCTTATGCTGGCATATTACTCAAAATGTTTATAATAAGGATAGTGAAAGTTTTTATTGTCCACATGAGCTCCTGACAACTCGATCTTTCCAGAGACTTCCTGATCCCTTAAAAGCAAAAATCTTCCAGCCTCAGACCATGGACATCTGGGGTTTGTGAACTATTTTCAAAGAGTCTTTAAAAGGTATGGGAGAAAAGCAAACCAGTTGTCAGGAGACTTAAAGTCAGTGTATAGGTCCCAAACCTCTACTGGAAAATTTGAAGGAGGTTGAAAACCACAATTAGTTCAGGTGTTTAAGTATAATTAAGGCCTCGTTCTTTTCTTGCTTATATCAGTGTAAGTTAAAAATAGCTCACTTTAAGGCAATTGGTGTTGTCACTCTGAGGTAGAGCAGCTTAGCTGTGCCATCACATCCATACTTGTAATGTTTTATGGTAAGGTAAGGCTTGTCGTGCCAGATAAGACAATTAGTTCACCACATCCTGTATCTGGTGCCTAATACTAACCACTGCTTGTTGCATTAGAAGAAAATCACTGTTTGTGCAACACTGCACAGGGGGAGACAAATTCCTTCCAGCTTCCTGTGGTAATCCTCTTATGCCAGAGGCAGAATATATGATTAACTTTTGATAAATATTTTTTCCTCACTTATTTCCTGACTCTTCCACTCATTGTGGCCCCAAATCAGCAAGGTACTTAAGCACATGAGCAGTCGACACTCGTGCTACTCAGGTTCCTAATGTTATACATGTGTGAGGTCTCTGTTGAATCAGTTTCTGGGTTGCCATTAAATCCAAGTATAAAGATATTAGTGGAGATCCTCCATACAGCAGCTCAACGCCACAAACACATATGATAAAATGAAAGAATATACTTTGTTCTTAATATGTCTTATTTTGTAATGAACCAAGATCAGACAAAACATGGGTTGTACTGACCATTTTACACACGGGTGATGCATCTCAACAAATTAATCAATTTGAATTCCCTGAAATCATTGCTCTGATACTGGTGATGGTAAAAGCCTGTGTACTGAAAGTGATAAAATTACTGTATGTAACAGAGCAGAGCACTGATCCTGAGTTTGGCACGTAATAACAACAAAATCAACATGCAAAAATACAATAATGCCATGCTATGGCCAGTTCTGCCAGATCAGGAGGAATTAAGTTCAGAGGACTGTTTAGGCAGCATAGTTTCTCCCTTGTGAGAACTGTGTAGGGAGAGCTCTTTAATACACAATGCACCGAGTGAGTTGCTTAATAAGACAAAAGGCAAATAAATAAAATTCATGTCGAGAGAGGTAGAAAGCAAAGACAGATGAACTGGGAAAACCAGGTAGGACGTTAGAAGACATCTTTAACTTGTACACGATGGACTACTTCAGTTCTCTAGGAGAAAAAAATTAGAATCTGAGGGATCTTCTTTGTTACTAGTACTGTTTCAGAAGCCGTTTGTAAATTGGATATAAGCACTTGCCAAATGTGAGGGGAGTGGTTTCCACTTTGGCCTTTGTGCTTGTTGTTTCTGCACTGGCAACAGAATTGAATTCATAGCAGCAGCAAAACAAAGACAGTTCTGAGTTATACTGTAATTCACTGCTGGAGATTTATGAATATTATTTTCCTGTAAAATCCAGCATTTTTCGCTTTACTACTTGTAACCTGTAAGTGGCATAAAACTGTGTACCTAGCAGGATTTCCTATTGCAGTGAGTGCCAAACACCAGTGTAAGAACAGCACTACATGCACATGTGGTTATACAGTATGCATAAATTTTGCCTTTATGTTTAACTTGTCTAATCAGCTCACCATATCAAAACTTAATAAGTAGCTGCTTCTCATTTAAAGGTCTAGTAAAACTGCAATTACTATGGCTGTAAGATGCCTTGTTTCGAAAAGAGCATTAAATAGTTTTATAGATATGGTTAGAAGCACTTGTGTAGTTGTTTTTATGAAAGTGAATGAGTTCATTAATAATGGGAGTCAGAGACAGAAATATAAGTTGGAAGTTGGTGAAGTATTCTGCTTTTGCATCCCTTCCTTACAAGCTATCCTTAAAGTGTGAGCCACTTCTGCCTCCATGCATAAAACTGGACACGGCTAGACCCCAGTAACATGCCCAGAGGTGATATTTTGTAAGCTACCCTTCTTCACAGGGGTAGAATTGAAGCGCCTGATTATAATTTCTACCTGGTTTTCCACCAGGAAAAAATGAATTGTCGGCAGTGCAGTTACTCTGAATTTAATTCAAAACCATGACCTGAAGCCTCTTTCGCACAGTGAGACTATATTAAAAAAAAAAAAAAAAAAAAAAAGTCTTATTATACTCATGAACTAATGAGCTATGCGTCATACCATGTGTGCTGGGGGACTGGCATTGCTCTTCAGCCATGGTAACTGCGAGCAAGACACCTGATTCGGAGATGAACTAATTGGAGGCCACAGAGCAGAGGGTCTCACTGCTCCTCTGTACGGCTGGCTGCATAGGCGTCAGGGATCTTCCCATCGGCTTCCATGGATTCTGGTCCTGACCCCAGGGAGACCCATCTTTCTTTTCTCTCTGTAAAATTTGGGAAGTGGGTACCCTGCCTAATTAGGGTTCAAGCTCCCATGTCACATTCTCTTCTATTAACTCCTGCAGGGAACCTGAAGCCAGCACCAAGCCCAGAGCAGAAAACTTCCTGCCTCCAGTGTGCACCAAAGGGAAACCATTGTTTTAGATATTGGTACCTTAAATTAGACTTCTCTGCATCTCTACAGACACTGTTGGCCAAATCTGTACATTTTTTTTAAAAATGTATTTTTTGAAAAAGGAAATCTCAGATTTACTGTAAATGCAGACGAGGGAGGAAAGAGCAGATGGGCAATGTTTAAGTTACAAACCTAAGGGAAGCTTTTTCATACAAAACTCTTAAACTGCAGCTCTTAAAATAAAGAAAGATTTTCTGTTTTCCACAGTGACTCACTAAACCTTTATTTAGACAGTTGGTAAAAACACCACATCACATAATTCACTGTTTCTTTTTTTTTTTTCCTTTTTCCCCCCCTTTTTGCTCAGCTGCAGTTTAGAACTATGATATTTTTTCCTTTTAAAGAGAGGCAGGAATCTACATTAAGGCATTTTGCCTTTTATTTTTTATTGGCAATCTAAATGTAGTTTGGAGTGGCTAATATTCCTGCTCAGACCCACAGCACAGCACCCTCTGGTGCGCATATTAAACGGGAGCATTAGAACTGTTATGAGGGTTTTGTTCATTTTGTGGTAGACATTTTTCAGAGATGAGTTTTCTTACTCATTCAGAAATTCAAAACCAAAAAAGCGGGCCCCCAAACATAATGATTTGGAACAAATAGATCATCTTACCCTTCGAGCAACTCTCTTCACATGCTTCTTGCAAGAGCTCTAGTTGTTGGACAACTTCCTTTCCACATAACTGGTTCATGATGATCATTTGTCTTCAGAAAGGCTGCAAGTTGCATAGTAGCTGCTCTTTGGTGTCAGTCAACCTGCTGCTGGGTGGTAATGAACAACCTTCCCCACCAAAAGCCAATAGCAACTGAAAACACTCAAATTTTGGAAGCAGTGCTTAAAACCGACAGTGGATTTTCATGCAAGGCTGTGGAGGTGTCTCCCGGGACATACTTATGGACTTCATGGGACTTTGCCAATTGATCACTGCTAGCCTAATTCCAGGAAATTTTGAGCATTGCAGTTTATTTCTTGAGAAATTAATTGAGGGTGTGAGCACTTCACCGCATACAGCAAGCATACATAAAAATTATGCAGGTTTTTGTTAATCAGGTAAAGCACTGTTAGAACAGGTTGCTTTAAGGTCTCATCTAATGGTTTCTGGGCCTCCAGATTTCTGTTGTAGGAGCTACTCATGGAAGTTGCACCTCCAGTCATTTTCCTTGCTAGAACATACAATCACATTGCCAGGGTTTATGGCTCCTTGAATGCTAAAAACAAGCTTAAGTTAACCATTAGCTTGCAGAATAAGCTCAGAAATGAAGACAACTCAAAAAAACAAGGGGATCCAAGTGCCTGCGCAAGAAGAACTTTGCTCCTTGCATTAGAAGTTATTTCAGTTAAAATTAATTATTTTTTTTTTTAAATCTTCTCAGAGATACTGCATTGGTCCCCATGGGTCTCTTTTCTCCATAGCGGTGTGTTTTCCGATCTTCTACATTTAAAGCCAAATTCTGCCACAGACAGTTGAGTTCAGTGACTGAAGAGCTGCACATGATTATCTAAGGAGATAATGTGACCTTTGGACATCTGATGATTTGGTACATTGCCTGTTAGGCAATTGGAGGGACTAGCTCTGATAGAAGACACATGGGCCTAGTGAGACACAGAGAAAATACAGAAAATGTATAAAAAGTTAACACATAAGAACAGTTTAAGAAAGCAGGAAATAGCCTTACCTGAAGGAATACCAGCCTGCCAGAGATGTTTAGTAAAACCTAAAAACTGCTTAAAAAAAAGGGAGGGGGGGAGCTCTTTTACTAGGAAAACAGCACATTTTCATTGCCCATTTGGAAAAGCTGATAACCTCTCCCAGAAGCTTGATGTGCCCCTTCTTCCTTGTGAAAAGCCATGCTCATTTGCGGAAATCATCAAATAAAAAAGGTTCCATTTCTGGGTAGAATATGAATATTTGTGGTACTAACATCTGTGGTGGCCTTTCAATTTACTAGACCAAAAGCAAAGAACAGGAGGAATTGGGCCAGTCTAGTGGTCGAGAGTCTTTATGGCTTCCAAACCACACAAGGCCTCACTTGTGTTGTTTGCATTAATTTTTTACTTAGGGTGGTTCCAAGAAAAAAAAAAATCTGGCTTTTTCTTAGAAGTAACATATCCAAGATATGATGCTTTTATGAACTACTGCACATCATATCTCTTATTTGTTTGCATTTCCCAAGATGCTTGAGTATTATCTTCAGCATTTCAGATGCAATATATGTAAAGCCTACAGATAAAAACTCAGAAAGTCATATTGGCCTGAAGGGTGGGCAAGCAGCAGAGTGGGAAATCAGAACCCCTTTGGTCTGCAGGTATCTAAATCCTCCCCACCTATAGGTGCCTCTGCTGTGCTGCTGACTGATTATGTAAATAATAATCCATTTTACTTTTCAAGAGTCCTTCTCTTTGAAGAGTACCCTCTCGGAATTGATCATGGGTTTTCATCCTTTAGCATACAGCTGATTTCTCCTAAAATTTCAGCTTTCTTCAGCACAGCTCAGTCGTCTTCAGTTGTTCCTGCTGCCCAAACTTACCCATCATTTCCCCTGGCCTCAGTGGACAGCATTGTGGAGCAAATTTGAAGGACAGCTGAGACTGATGCTGAGTTAGGAAACATTTAATCTTCATGTAGCTGAAAAGTAAATGAGCAGCCGTTTCTTGTGGTTAATTAATAGCACATGGTTTGCAAAGTGAAGTGCATCTTACAGGCTGGAGTGTCCTCTGGCTTTAGAGCAGTGTGACTCCAAATGGCTCCTGTGGAGCTGCTCCAGGTTTTTCACAGGGAAAGTAGATTCAGGTCCAGTGAATGGAAATTAATGTTCACATAAGGTGGTCCAGCTGACCATGCTGTTTTCATTCAAAGTACCTAAATGCTGAGTTCCCAGAACCAGTGCCCGAAAATGTGGAAGTGGGTTAGTAAGTGTTTCTGGAGAAATTGGAATAGACCCAACATTTCCCTAAGAATATTTAGTCTTCTTTTGAGCACTGTGGGAGGTTTGGGCTGCTGCTTTGCACATTTTTAAAGTGCCTTTCCCTTTGAGACACCTAAGGCAAAGGCCTCAGGCACTGATATTATCTGTTTTCCTAAGAAGAGGTTTATCATACCACATTAAAAAAAAAAAAAGTATTTCTGTGGATTGCCAGTGAGTGCCATGGTCTCTGTGTGTCAAATCTCCCACTGTCATCACTGAAGAGCTGCACGTAGAATAAGCATAGCCTATGGGACATGGATTTGTTAACAGAATAAGTTGTGCAGGGCCTGTAATGGTTCAGACGATATCCAGCCATATCAGGTCTGGTAGGCAAGATGAGAACCAGAATAAAACAACCAGTGTAAACAAGAGAGGGTCTGATGTCTTAGCAACCAAACTGAACGCTAAGGGAAGACATATATTTGAGTTCTCTCAGAGGTAATTTTGGTATAGGTGAAATATTAAAAATCTTTTTTTTTTTCCTTCCTCTCCCCAAAGTGCTTCAAAACCAGCATCTGGGGTCACTGTGCCAGTCACTGAAAAGATGTCTAGAAAGGGCAAATAGGTGAAAGATGCTGTGCTTGATACTGACAGTTAGAAGTCATCCAGCAGTTGAAGCGCTTAGGGCAAACTGCATTTTCCAGGTGTAATGGGCATGGTGTTAGGTAACAGGAGTGAGAACTGTTTCACGCTCTTGCATCACCCTGCAGAGCTCTGACCTGCACTCGCAAACCACACAGTGTGCCCTTGTGCTCATAAACATGCAGGCTGCTGTGCCAAGTGATCAGGGCTGAGGGGAACATCTGGCTCCCTCTTGACTTCGGGTTCATGTTCACCACCTTCCGCAAAGGAAGGGGCTGGTGGGGCAGCAGCCCAAAGGCCGTGATGCGAATGCACGTCATGCCACTGTGCTTCCCTCTCTGCGCACAGCTGCACCTTTTCTTTTTCCCTGTAGAGATCTCCAGTCTGGTGAAAGGAACAGCAGCAATCTGTGCTCATTTGCTTGTGCTCATCCTGCTAACGCTGTAAGCCCTATATTGGCTTGTCTGGGAACCTCAGCCTCCCAGCCATCCTAGGTTGCTCTTTCCCCCATCTCCTAACCCACATTTTCTGTTTGCATACCTCGGTGGTTTAGCATCTGTCTGCATCACCCACCACCTAAGAAGTTCGTGTGTCTTCAGAATAGGCAGCTGAGTTCACAAAAGCTGGATAGAAGTGAGCTGCAGTTTGACTAAAGCCCATGGAAATCTTAGAGGGTCTTGGCTCTAAAGCCATTTTTTTTTAAAAAAAAAAACAACCCTACCTTTCAAGATGTGCTTGGCAGAGTGATTATAAACAAACAAACCCTGCTTGCCCATGGGATATTTGCTCTTCCTCTAAGATCTGCTCAGTTCTGAGTTGGTGGGACTGACTGATGCAGAGAAGTGAGTGGCAGTGTCTGGAGAAAAGGACAAGGAAGTACTCCAGACATTTCTGTTGAATGGAGAGGTTGAGGTCGGAACACGGAGCAGTACCACACCAAAACCAAAACCAAACAATACCAAATCAGTGGAAAAGAATAAGACAGAAAAAAAAGTCAATTCTGCTGGGACAATATAATCTATTTTGCAGTTGACTCTCTTTACTGTCCAACTGATTTTGTGGTTTTATTCCTTTGTTTGGACATTTAATCAGTTTCCCTCGGTGTTGATCTGTGTGCTGAGTTGCACTGGTTTTATCTGAGCATGAACCGATTCTTCTAAATCACTGCAAGCTGGATACTTTTACTGCACTTTGTACCATTTTTATTTCTGTTTACTCTAAATTAATTAGCACCAGTGTCAGGCTGGAGGGAAGCACATCATTCTTCAGCCACAGTAAGTGTCCACTGGTTTAATTCAATCAGTACAAGTTCGTCTGTACACAATATAAGAGCAGCCAGAGTGGACCAGACCAAAATCCACTGGGCCCTGTGCTCTGCTGGATGATAAGAGTGATCCAAAGTGGCTGCCTTGGGATGGGCACGGTGAGAGGACAAGCACACGTCATACTCTTCCCTGTGTATTTATGACTCAGGGGCTTCCTCTCTTTGTGCTCATGAATACTTTCTTTTGATATGACATTTTTACTTGTTTCCCTTAATTATTCCAAGGGACCATTCATCTCAACACTTATCCAGTCAATCAGGCACCTGGCAAAGGGATATTGCACACCCTGCACCAGAGTATGTGGGTTCAAAGATTTTCTTGAAGAAAACAACCCCTCTTCCCCCTATATCTCTAATGTGCTGGGTATGAAGGGAGGGAAGAGCCTCTCTTTTCACCTGTTAGCATTAGGTGGCCCCACCTTCTCGGGAAAATGTAATTCAAAGAATAAAATGTGCTCTTTTTTATTTCTCCAAGCTTCTGCTAAATCAAATATTTAGTACCTGTAGAGCAGATTAAACCCTCCCTCGTTTAATAAATGCTGTTTAATATTGCCCTGATTCTCAACTTGTACCTTTTGAGCAAGACAGTGAAACTCCCACAGCTAGCCAGCACTACATGTGTTTGTACACAAAACTGTAGAAGTGGCACACCACTTTGTGTGAGTGAAAGCTGAGCTGAAGGAGTGCAAAGGCCACCACTGGCCGACGAGCAGCTTGAGCACTGGAGGGGCTTGGGGTGGTGGTGCTGCTGGGACAGAGTCCCCTGATGTTGGCTGAGGGTAAGGGAGCTCTGCCAGAGCAGCACCATAAGGTGCAAAACACCCTCTCTTAAATCCTGAGCTTGGTCTGCCTCTCAGCATAAGTCTTTTCATCTCAGTGGGGCAAGAGAAGGGAGCTGGCAGGAGGAGTGGGAAAGGCGAGGGCTGGGTTGCAGGCAGCTGCCAGTTGCAATTGCACAGCATGATAGATAATGCAAGCAGGAACTTTCCCCCGTTAACAAACAGGCAGCACTTCGCCTCTGTTGTGCCAAGAGGTATTCATTTTACATTGCTGTGGCATAAACTTTCAAGATCTTAGTGTGTTATGTCAGAAAAATGAGCTTTAGTTCATACTTCTAGCGTCTGGTGCTGGTGAGGAGGAGGCAACGAGAGCAGAGGAGGAGGCTGCTATCAGCAGCAGCTCTGCTGGGGAATAAAACCTGGGCCTTTTTACCCCTGCAAGAACAACTGAGCACAGAGCCTTTGTCACTTGCTGGGGACTGTCACCTTCCTGGCAGCGGTGCAGGGACTGACCTGATCGGCTGGCCTAACGAAGATAATGACGGACTGGGGGCTGCGGGGAAGGCCCGGGGCTCTGCACCTCCCTGATGGTGCTGAGGGTGCAGCTAGGCCAAAAAACAGCCCAAGAGGGTTTGGGCAAGGACTTGGCCAGCATGAAGCATCCGAGGGTGTTTCTCCTGACTGCAGCAGTGATTTCGCTTGGGCTGAAACCCCCAGGCAGGCGGGCATGACACCACCCTGACTTCGGAGGGAGCAGCCCTGCCACGTCACAGCCTTCACATGCCTGCACCATCGGGCTGCCCAGAGAGCACCACACCACAGCTGCCTCCTGCCTCATTTCTTTTTTATTATTATTTTTGCCCAGATAACACTCTGGCCCCCCTGTGCTCACAGCTCGCAGGAAGAAAAGTGGGAGATTTCCACAAAAATCTTAGTAGCTCCAGCTGCTTATCCAACAACAGGATATGGATTTGAAACTTGCAATATCTATATCTATATCTATATCTATATATAGTAGTGACATAACTTGAAAAGAAAAGCAGTTTACTCTCTCTGTTTTTATTATATGTAATCTCAGCAGGCAATCAAAAGGTATTCACCCACCACAGGGACCAGAAAACAATATATTTGTACTCTTATCAGACAAAGGCATTGCCTCAAGGAAGGGCCCAGGGTTACCCCTCCCAGAGCAGCCTTCAGATTTGGCACAAAGAGTTTATGCATGAACACAGGCTTTGGCGCATGTTACCCTTCCTGGTCTTTTAAAAAACATTTTGCTCATGGTCTCAAGCTCTTAGATGAGAAACCTCTGGGGTCTGGGTTCTGCCACCAGCCTGTATGTGGTTATGGGGATTTGCCCCTTGCTTTCATGCAGCACAGCTTTGTTGGCCTCACAGCAGCATGTTTGCACAAGGGGGCTTTTGTGTAATGTCCTTGGATACCTCTTGTCTTTTGGAAAGAGGCTAGGTCCTTTAACAGCTTAAAGGTGTGATTTCTCTTGGTCGGTTTGTCATCAAGGCTATGCTGTTATTTCTGGTTGTTTTGTGAAAGCCCTGCTGTGCAAGCCCCGTTTTGATGGGGCTAGTTAAACTCCTGGGCTTGAATTTCAGAGGGTGGTGGGAGAAACGATCTGGCACTGCAAGCTGCTGTCTGCATGCTGGGGACATGGGCCCGTCCCAGGGAGAATGGTGGGGTGAGAGCCTGTCTCCAGCCGCCTGCCAAAGCAGGCTAGACATGTAGGGCCAGGTCTCTGGAGGCCTGTTCTGAAGGCAGACACAACCTCAGTGTACCAAGGTTGAACCTGGCTAGGTGCTCTCTGTTCAGAGGTGGGCACCAAGCCCCCAGTGTGGGCATCTCTGTCCTTTGGCAAAGCTCGGGCCCTGAGAGTGTTTCCCTCTGCTGCTGGGAATGGCCGCCCTGAGCAAGTCTTTGGCCTCCTGGTGACCGTTCCTCATTGCAGGACATCAAAGGAGCTGTGGATCTGGAGATCAGAATGTTTGTTGTGATGGTTTCCTATCACCTGCTTGTAACCTAGCCATAAAGCTGCGATCACACCTTCAAACGACGCCTTGTTCATGGAGTGTATTTCAAAGACTGGCAGATCTGGCTGGCAGAATGGGGTCCCATATATGAATTAAAGTCTTTACTTTCTTCTTCCAGAAGTTTTCAAGAGTGCTAGTGACAGAAGAGGAAGGGAGGGAGGCAAATTAAAAAGTTTTTATACGTTAGGAAGGTAAATGAAGCAAGTGAATGCAAAGACAAAGAGATGAAAGTCATATTTTATGGTAAGCATCATGCAATAGCTTCTTATTGGTGATGGGTGCACAAAATAAGACACCAGAAGCCAATGAAAGAAATGGTTGTTAATACTCTGTCTAGAAATGATAGTTAGTACTGTGACTTTCTTTTTTCCCCCCACTGATTAAATAATTTATATCAGAATACTTCTGTAATTTGAGTCTGTCAGATGGGAGCTCTTTTATATATAAATATATTTTTTTCTTTCCTGCTTTCTAATTAGCAAGGTACAAAACAGAACAGTAATGTATTACACAGGCTGAGAAGTGACATTGTCTGGAGAGCCTTGCTGTGTCCCAATTCCCAATGAGGAGTGCTGCAATACCACACTGGGGAAGCCCAGACTCCCCTCCTTTCAGCAGCTGAAGAGTTAAAGAGATAGATCAAAGTGAAAAAAAAAAAGGGAAAATATTCCTTTCAGGCTTCGAAACACTGTTGCCACCATGGAGAAGAGTAGTAGAAAATTAATAAGGTGGTGTTGGAGCAGATGCATGACCTGCAGTATAGTACAGAGGGCAAGAGTTCAAATATAAATAAATATGTATGGCTGTGCTATGTCTTATTAGATAAGAGTGCTGTCTCGTAAGCAGTTTAGGTGCAACGAAGTGGCATCTGTAGTACTTGCAAGATGAGGAGCTGTACCATAAACAAACCCCCTGATTAAGACCAGGATTTTCTAAGAAGCCAGCAAGAGCCAGGAGCAACATTTGCCGTTTCATCTCTCTGGGATAAAGGTATCAGAAGTGATGGGGGAGAAGGGGTGAGACTCCTGCAGTGACCCTGGTAGGATCATCGTCATGCAGGAGGCAGGACGGCTGTGTTTGTCATCCCAAAAGTTTCCCCATGAACAAAACTCCCATCTGTTTTGACAGAAAAGTTAGAACACTGTCCCGGAAGGTGCACAGCAGGGAGGTAAGTCTCCTCAGCTTCCATTTCCCCAGGTCAAAACCTCAGGAGAAGTCCTGTAACACAATGCGCAGGTCTGGGGCATGCGTTTCGGAGTCACCGAATGTCCCAAAGCCAGTGAGTGCTTGGGCCAGGTGACAGAGTGATGGAAACTGGTGCAGATCCCAGCCTTCCCCGAGGTAACCTGGGGAAGCTGAGACCCATTTGTGTCCAAAGCTATTTTAAATAAACTTGACAGAAATAATTTCACAGTAATTTCTCAGTCAGAGGCTAATTTATATTTAAAAGTATACAATTTTAATCACAATTAGATCTTCATGATGAACTTTTTTTTTTTTTTTGCCTGGTAGAATCACTTGGAAGAAGAAAGCAAGCATCATTTGAGTCTGAACTGAGCTGATTGCACATAGTCTGAAGAAAAAAAAATTGACACAGACAAAACATAGATTATCATTCTTCATCAGTCACAAATAAACTTCACCTCAGATTTTCCACTTGAGTTGACTTTCCCCTCTATTTTTCAGCCAAATATTTCCCAAATAGTTCCAATGACCCAAACCAAGCATTTTTCACAAGATTAATTTCTCCGCTGCAGAAGTTCATTCATCCCAGTGCTGGAAAGCCATGGGCAAGGCTTGTCAAGTAATTTGGAAACAAATGTAGGCAGAAGATAAAATTGACTTCATGCAAGTTACACCCCTCCCTTCTCTACTTTTATAGAGAGGGATTACTGACATGGATACGCCATGGGAGTAAAGCTCACATGGTTTGTACATGTCACCAGAACCCCTACAGAAAAACGCATCTTTATAATATGTACAATTTCGGTTTAGTTTATTATTTATAATACCTGGGTACCAACAAAAAAGCTCAGACACTAATGCAAAGTTTTTAATTTCTTAGTGCGTTGACATCACTTACTGTCTTTCTCAATGTATTTTTATTTGTTTGATCTTCTATAAATTTTTCTCTTTGTTCTTCAGATGGAATAGCAAATCTAGTTCATTCTGAAGACACTCTGCTGCTATAAAGTAACTGAAACACCTTTAAAAATTTAGAGTTTTAAGTGTGATATCATGTCCCGTAAGAATATTTGTATCATTACAGGACACAATATCACCTTGTTCTGTGGAAAACTGAAATTCCACTAATTTATAAGAATATCTATCATCTGCGTTATTTTAAGGCAGACAATTTATTGTAGTCAAGGAACTAAATATTCTGTTCCTGCTCTAGTTCACCGTGTGATCTGGGCTATGCCAACATCTGCAAACCTTTCTTCCTTTCTAACACCTTCATATTGAGGCACCCTAGCTGAAGCTTTTAGTGCAGTTTTTTTGTCACAGATCAAGATTTCTAAGTTTGTGGCGCTTTCTGACTTCATGTCTTACCTATGACTGAGCCCATCAATATTTTAAAGTGAAGCTGGTGGTCATCTCTTTCCATAGGCTTGTGGCCAGGCCAGGTTTTTAACTGTCCAGAGAAAGCACAGAGCAGATGTGGATTTGGGATTTTGGGTGGGGGATTTGGCAGGGCTAGGGAGCAGTACGGGTACCAGCTAGGGCTGAGAAGGGGAAAAGGGCTTGGCTGGAGGATGGCTAGTGATCACTGGGATAGAGGAGCACAGGGAGGACCAGTACTGGAAGTAAGAGCTGCTGGAAAGCCAGATTTATGCATCCAGCATATGGCCACAGGGGACATCTCAACAGTGAGATGTACTGTTGGACTGGGACCCCACCTGGGAGCAGGAGCTCAGGAGCGTTGTCCTCCCTTGCTGTATATTCCTGGCACCCACTCTACCTCCGCCTCAGCAGGATCTGTTGCCATCCCAGCCACACAGCCCCGCAGCCTCTTTCTTTGCAACTGAGTGTGGGAGCCCTACCTTTAGCTCCTCCAGACACAGTACCTAGTTTGTATTCTTAGACTATTCCATGGTCAAAAAGGAAAGAGACAGCTATGTAAAACTTAATACAATGCTTGCAGTGACTTACTGGGACTGTAAACTGGTGGTAAGAAATGTCATGAAAATTGGGAAATGCTCAAAGATGCTAAAAAAATTACACTGATGTGCCCTCCTTTCCTCTTCCTGCGCATGCACACACACACACACACACACACACACACACACACACACACACACACAAAGCTAAAAGAAATCAGTGCAGATTCAGAGGCCAACAGAATGATGGATAATAAAAAAGCCCAGGGAAGTCTAAAAGGAGCAAGTAAAAACCTGAACAGTTGTGGGGACATTGCTAGAGACAGCTCACAGCATTGCAAGCATTAACAAAGAAAGATCAGAAGTGTTGACTAGACACTTTTGTTCTGTATTTGCAATGAAGCTGGAGGGTGTATCTATCGTGTCTGACGTTTCTGTGGGAGCAGAACGTTTATCTCTGCAACAAAGGAAGATCTGAGGCAGCACCTGCTAAAATTAAGCTTTCCCAAAACCAGCTCTATTAATTTGCACCCAGGAGTTTTAAAGGAAGTGGCTAAGGAACTTTCTGAAACACCCTCATTAATAATTCACAGATGTCGGGAGAATGAGTTAATTCTTGAGTCTGAAGGTCAGCAAACACTGCTCTAAAGGGAAAAAGCTGCTAGAAAGGGGGGAAAAAAAAGTAATATAGAGAAGTAGAGACCAGGAAAGCTGACAGTTCCAGATACAGCTTGGGAACAGATTTTTTAGGCCAATGACAATGAAAGGTTTACAGTCTAGGTATATATGTATATATTCATATAAAACAGAGGCTAGCCATAAAAGGTGCACAGTAGTAGTTCGAGTACTTTAATGAGGGTTAGGATGCGAGGTTTCATAAGCTCAAATTGTCAAGGTTATTGTAAAGGAGGCCAAAGGACAGTCTGGTGCCTGTGTGTTGCTCACAGTGGGAGGCTGGTCTGGGGGTGCTGCTGCCCCAGGTCTCTTTCTGTCCCCAGGGAGGACACAGCGGTCTGGCCCTGTGGGACCATGTTGCACAGGTTGCCCATGGGAATGCCCTGGGTGGCCCCCTCCAGGCCTTGCCCAGGTGTTTGCAGTGGAGCTGATGACAGATTTGGAGTCAGGAAGATGTTTGCCTTCAGTTCAGGGGAAAAAAACCTTGACCTGCATCCCAAGTGCTGCCGCAACCCAAATGGCTGCTGCCAGGTATCCCCAGCCAGCCCAGGGCTGGGGTTTATAATCCCTATTTTTGTTTTAGAGGATCCACTTTCTTGCAAATCTAAACGGCATTTTATTATTATTTCCAGTTGTTACATGATTCTTATTATAGTTCAGCACTGACGTCAGCAATAAACAATAATAGGATTGTGAACTATTGCTCTTTCTAATAAAATTATGTTTCTTCTCTGCATTATAAATCTAATAGCTATTACATCAGTACCCATAAATATATATCATTGCTTACCTTTTTAATATATACAGGGCATTGCATGCCCCAACAGAAAATAATCAGATTTTTTTTATAAGTTAGCCACAGCCATTATTAGATCATGAATGCCTAATAAGTAGAAGTAGAAGATATAATTAATGGGCAGTTTTCATATCATTTTCTCCTTTTGAAGGGGGAGAAAGAGGTGGCTTTTACCTGCTTTTCCTTCGCCTCTAAAGCTGCAGCCTCTATTCTGTCCTCAGTGTTTCTCCACACTCTTCCTCATCATTTCTTTCCCTTTCCTCATTTGAGGCTAAATGCTGGTGAAATGGCTCAGCACAAAGGCAGTGCAATTTCTCCAGTGCAGTGCCATCGAAACCCCTCTCCTCCATGAGGAAGAGCCAAGGAGACCGCCCTTTCCTCCATCATTTTTTGTTATCGCGCATCCTTGCTGCCCTCGTGGCCAAGCACCTTCACTCCCTCCCCGACCACCACCGGCGAGGCCCCTTTCCCTGTTCCCCCCTTTTTTGGTGATACCCCCTTTGGCTATGCCCTCCCAGATGGCTGAACCTCACAGTGCTCACCCTCAGCCTCTGGGGGGCAAATGCCCAAAGGCTTATGGCCAGGGTTCATGTCCCAGGCAGGGCAGTGGTGGCGGCACCCCCATGCCAGCCCCTTTCCAGTGACCCCATTGCAGCGTCCCCCCATGATCCCACCGAGCCTTTCTGGAGAGGTTTTGCCCAGCGGCACCCCGGGGCAGCGCACGACATGAATGCAGCTGTGATCTATGGAAGTGCGTGCGAGAGCTGTATAAATAAGGCAGATTCCCCCCCCCACCGTCCCCCTCCTCCCCCTCCTCCTCCTCCTCCTCCTCTCCTCTCTCTCAGCACTGATTAATGTGTTGAATGAAACCTTTAAATGTTTGATTTCAAAGCAGAGGGATTTTCTTCCCCCCTCTTTCCACCTATCTGTAAAGAAGAAGAAAAAAACCCGCGATCATGTGGGAAATGTTGATTTTAATGGAAAAATTGCATTGTGCCGACTTTCATAGAGTAGAAAATCCACAGAGTGAGACTTCAGGCTTGGCACCTGCTCCAGAACCTTCTTGATGAAGCAAAGGTTGTCTTCATTAAGAGCATTAATATTCATGCAGCATGGTAATTTTGACACAGAAAAGGTCTCTGTAACCTTTTCTTGTGTGAGAATTTTTTACTTCTCAAGGAAATTACAGTCCAGCAATGACTTAATTAATGCTGGGTTTCTTCGGCGGATTTTGAAGAGCTGTCAGTTTGGGCTTGCGGTAGCTGTCAAGCAGGGAGAGGGCTCTGGCTAGGTAGATTGAAGGGAGGGAGGGAAGACACCCAAGCCCCTGCCATGGATCCTCGCAGCTGGGGTGGAGTAATGGGGGGTGTGTGTGGTGGTGTAGGATGGGGGGGGTGCACACCTCCCACATTAGTTTTAATTTAGCAACCTGCTTTCCCCAGTGCTGGGTCATTTATTATTGGTATAAAGGACACAGCTTGAATTAGTCCTCTATTTGTCACTCGGCTTATTTGTTATTTTGATTGTTATTATTACTGTTTTATAATTTTCATTTTGCTCTCCTCTTCCTCTAGCAGCACCTGCGGAAGGTCTCAGGAGGAGCCCGCTTTGAACGGCACGCAGCCTCTGTTGTAAGTGTGGGGAAGAGAGAAGCATCCTTCTGCTTTAGGAAAATATTTATATATGTGCATATACATACGTAATCAGATAAAAATACTCCAAAGAAATGAGATCTGCTGCCAAAGAGGAGCAGCAGCAAGTGGTATTTTTTTAAATCAAAGTTTACATTCTTCTCCAGTGATGTCAGTCACGTTTGCAGACAGGGCAATTCGGTGTGCGGTGCAGGACGCAGTGGTGAAGGAAGGAACTTCTGATTTCTCCTTCTTTTCCTTCTGTTTGTTTTTCGGGGTAGCTTTTGGAGGAGATCCTTTCAGAACCTCTTGTTCCCTGTTGCTGTTTTCTTTTTCTTTCTCCAGGTAGCTCTGAAGTGTCCCAGCTGCTTTCCTGGACCTGGGACTGCTCTCTGGGCTGTGCTTTTCTGCCTCAGCCCCCTCTGCTTGGCCCACTCTGCTGCAGTAGGGTGCACCACCAGGGAGCTGCACGACAACCTCCTCCTTCCCACTGAAGACCAAGAAGGAGACTTCAGCAGCAACACCTTGAAGGCAAAATCAACCATCCCACACTCAAGCTGCAAATACCCTCCCCGCTCAAATGGCTTTGAAAAGAAACCAAGGTTTTGTTCTTCTACCAAATATATTCAAAAGAACTGGACTTTCTTTGGTAGCAGTATTTAAAGCACTATTCTTCCGCCTGGAAATGAACGGTCTCAAGGTGAGACTCTTCCAGCCATCAAAATATGGATGTCCAAAGGCCTTCCCTCCCAGTGCCAGGAAACACAAGAGATTTTTGGTTATTCTCTAGTCTAAATGAGGCAGCAGTGTTATGCCAGCACCTTGTTTAAAAGTGATGCAGAAGGCTAAAATGAACATTTAAATTATGTCCTTGAGGTATGAGTGATTTGAATATTTTAAGAAGGGAGTCTGCATATGACATTCATTTCAGCCAGCTGTAGCCCTTCATTCTTTATTTCTTGTATTGGCAGAAGTGAAACCCCAACAGTCTTGCTGATCCAAATTTCTGTTTCACATGTTGGCACCTTGAAATTCAAAGGCAAGCTGCAAAGTAAGTGAAACAGGGCTAATGGCATGAAGAGGCACTGAATGACACAAGTAACAAAACTGAAGGACATTCAGCTGAAAAACATACATTAGAATATATGTGCACATGTATAAATATATAAATATTTCAAAATAACCTGCACATTCTCCTCTATCCATTTTACCTCTTTTTTTAGCCGTTGCCCATTTACTGTGGACATTTTAGTGTACTGGATTCACTGGGTTTCAAACCAGGGGACCCCAGAAATGGATACCTGGAAAAAAAACCCAAACAACTAAAAACTCAAAGAAGGTGATCAAGAAAAGGAAGTCCTTATGTGCTCTACGGCCACCTAGAAATACAAAATCTCTAAAGTGGTCTGCGCCACCACTGGACAATTTCTAGAGGACCACAAAAATGGAGAAGACCAAGAGTCATCACACCAAACGCATCATACAAAGCTCCCCTACACACACACTGTGGGGTTCATCTCAGACACCCATTTCAGGACACATTTTCAATAGATTTATTTAAGGCTGCATTGCTAAAAAGGGAGACCCTAGTGAAATGTAACTTCTTTGGGTAACAAATTCAGAGTTTGTTAGAAATTGGGTAAGGTGATAGATGATCAATAGAGTCAATAGAGCACCAGAGTACCAGCTGAGGTCTTAGGATGCTTTGGCCCCTTTCTAGATTTGCTTTCATTAGGCATCATGTTGCTCCTCCCTGCCTGCGTGGTGCTCTCTGGAAGGCACTCAGAGACAGAGATGCTGTTGCTATGCTGAACCGATGGCCCCTCCTGCTGCCTTACCTGGGACGATCCACCTGTTTCACGGCTTTTTCTCTCTGTTGCTTTGCCATTTAATATAGTGTTCAATCACATTCTTTTGCCAGCTACTAACCAGCATTTTTACTGAGTATGATCTCATGATGCTGGAGTTTAAGTGAAGAGGTGACTGCAGCCAAGGGGACTAGGATCAAGAGCTAAAAATGTCTAAGGTGAAAAAAATCATATCTAGTCCCATTTGGACATAGGCTGAGACAGCTCCCAATTTCTAACTCCTCAGTGAAAGCCAAGCACCTCCAGATGACTGTTTTTGCTAAAAAGCAGCAATTTCATGTGGGTGTCTTGCAAAATGTTGTTTCAGTAATGACCTGTTCGGTCCATTACGGCATCCAGTCCCACTTCACAAACCTTTCTAACTTGCCTTTCCCTTATTAAAGAAAAGAGATTACAACATTTTCCTGATCAAAATGTGATGCCTTCTCAGGTCCCAAAGATGTTTAGGGTAAAATGAGGTTTCATTTATGCACGTAGGCTAGAAGGATTGCCGCAAAGGGAAAGTCCAGGGGACAAATAATAGGAGTTGTATTTCTTATCATCACAGCAAATGAAATAAATACCTAATATTTCTTCTGCCTAACAAAGTAAGTAATTAGCAGTGCCATAGTCAAGGGAACATGCAGGTAAATGGAGCAATAATTGGGGTGATACAACATTTGCCCACTTCTCAGATGAGGGATAAGGAGCAGGCCAGCAAGTGAACCCGCATTTTATTTACTGCTACACCACTGGTAATTAGACAGCTTGCCATAATGGATTAGCAGCAACCAGTGACACCCGTTATCCTTGGCAGACAGAGCAGTGTGCGCTGCAGAAGGAGCTGTTAAAGGCCAAGAAGTACAAGTGTGTAAAAGATAAGAATAGCAAGTGCCCTCCTCATGTCAGGCTGACTGGGAGTTGAAAGCAAGCAAGAAAGTCAATCTTTAAATATGCCAGTTAATTTTAGTGACATTGAGATTTTACTGACAAGTCTGAAGTATTTTAAGTAATGTCAGAATTATCTTACTTGGGAAAAAACTGATTTTTGATGATCTTTTTTTTTTCATGTATAAGCCGCGTTGCTGTTTTATGAGGGAAACCTGTCAATTTGCCTTCTTTGAACAAAACATCTCTGCAGACATGTATCCACTGCACTTACATTCTCTGCTCCATCACCGGAGGAAGAGGGTATGTCGTGAAGGATCGGCATGGGCTATGACCCTGGTGCCTCGCTGCCCGTGTAACCTCGCTGCCAGCCTGGAGCCAGGCTGATTGACAGCAGCTCTGCACCCCTGGGGCAATCCCTCCAGCAAGGCACAGCCACCTTCCATGGAGACCTGCTCCATCAACTCCATCGTTTCGCCAGGTGTGAGGCTGGCCTCGCATGGGTATACTGAGAGAGCCCTGCTCTTGCCAGGGCAGCACGAGCATGACCACAGCGAGTACGGAGATCTGCATTGTCCCAGGGAAATGAGAGAAGGTCTTGGCTTGTTCACTTGATTGACCGATTGATGATCTTCCAGCAAGGGTATAAATCTCCTCTCATCTCCATGTCTTTCTCTGGACTGAAGACCAAGGATATAGCAACCTCTCCTCCCTGCAGTGCTAAGATCCCTGTGCACTTCCCAGCTTGTATGTCTACCCCCTCCCTCCAGGAATAAAAGAGGGGCCACAGGATTTTAGAGTCCACTATCACTGTGCTATAGGCATTTTTAAAACCATTTTTGTTGACATGAACACTGTTTTTATTCCTGAGCAGCCCTCCAGTTAGTTCTTAAACACTCGCATGCACACTAGCACATAAGTATGCATCCCAGTCCCACGGTGGCAGGATCTAATTCAGCAAGTTGTAAAACTCAAACAGCTCTTCAGAGCTGGGACATTCCCTTTTGGGGTCTTGCTGCCATTGGGGTCTTCCCAAGACCAATGGCACTGTCTCCTTGTCTTCCCCAGATACTTTCTACCAGCACATCTTTCTCACATTACTTTTCTGTTCTCCTCTGAGAGCCCTTGGTCACGTCAGTACCTGCTTCCCCCACTCTGCAGCCTGGTCAGGGCACGTGACTGTGGAGAGAGCTGTGCCCACTCCTTCCCGCAGCTCAATTCCCTACATTATACAGGAACTCTCCTGTGCAGCGCTCAGACCCTGGTGGTCCCTGGTGTCAGGCCATAGCCCAAACCAGTAATTTAACCTTTTGGCAATCACCATAGGATTTAGAATCACAGAATCATTGAGGCTGGAAAAGACCTGGAAAAGGCTGGAAAAGGATCATCAAGTCCAACCGTCAGCCCAACACTACCATGTCTCCTAAACCATGCCCTGAAGTGCCATGTCTACACATCTTTTAAATACCTCCAGGGATGATGACTCCACCACCTCTCTGGGCAGCCTGTTCCAATGCCCGACCACTCTTTCAGTAAAGAATTTTTTCCTAATAGTCAATCTAAACCTCCCCTGGTGCAGCTTGAAGCCGTTTCCTCTTGTCCTATTGCTAGTGACCTGGGAGAAGAGACCAACACCCACCTCACTACAACCTCCTTTCAGGTAATTGCAGAGAGTGATTAGGTCTCCCCTCAGCCTCCTCTTCTCCAGACTAAACAGCCCCAGCTCCCTCAGCCGCTCCTCATAACACCTGCTCTCTAGACCTTTCACCAGCTTCATTGCCCTTCTTTGGACACGCTCCAGCAACTCAATGTCCTTCTTGTACTGAGGGGCCCAAAACTGAACACATTACTCAAGGTGCGGCCTCACCAGTGCCGAGTACAGGGGCACGATCACCTCCCTGCTCCTGCTGACCACACTATTCCTGATACAAGCCCGGATGCTGTTGGTCTTCTTGCCCACCTGGGCACACTGCTGGCTCACGTTCAGCTGGCTGCCAACCAACACACCCCAGTCCTTCTCTGCCGGGCAGCTCTCCAGCCACTCTTCCCCAAGCCTGGAGCGTTGCATGGGGTTGTTGTGACCCAGGTGCGAGACCTGGGTCATAATCTTGTTGAACCTCATACAGCTGGCCTTGGCCCATCGATCCAGCCTGTCCAGATCCCTCTGCAGAGCCTTCCTACCCCGAAACAGATCAACACTCCTGCCCAACTTGGTGTTGCCTGCAAACTTACTGAGGGTGCACTCGATCCCCTCATCCAGATCATTGATAAAGACATTAAACAGAACTGGCCCCAACACTGAGCCCTGGGGAACCCCGCTTGTGACTGGCCACCAACTGGACGTAGCTCTGTTCACCACAACTCTCTGGGCTCGGCCATCTAGACAGTTTTTTACCCAGCAAAGAGCACGCCCATCCAAGCCATGAGCCGCCAGCTTCTCTAGGAGGATACTGTGGGAAACTGTGTCAAAGGCTTTGCTAAAGTCCAGGTAGACAACATCCACAGCCTTTCCCTCAACCACTAGGCAGGTCACCTTGTCATAGAAGGAGATCAGGTTGGTCGGGCAGGACCTGCCTTTCATGAAGCCATGCTGACTGGGCCTGATCCCCTGGTTGTCCTGTACATACCTGGAAAGCTCACTCAAGAATGTCTGCCCCATAACCTTCCCCGCTACCGAGGTCAGGCTGACAGGCCTGTAGTTCCCTGGATCCTCCTTCTGGCCCTTCTTGTAGATGGGTGTCACACTGGCAAGCCTGTAGTCATCTGGGGCCTCCCCTGTTGACCAGGACTGCTGGTAAATGATGGAGAGTGGCTTGGTGAGCACTTCCGCCAGCTCCCTCCAGACTCTTGGGTGGATCCCATCCAGCCCCATAGACTTGTGAGTGTCCAGGTGGAGCAGCAGGTCGTAAACTGCTTCCTCCTGGATTATGGGGGGTTTATTCTGCAATCCATCCCTGCCTTCCAGCTCAGGGGCTGAATACCCTGGGGATAACTGGTCTGATGGTTAAAGACTGAGGCAAAGGCGGCATTTAGTACCTCAGTCTTTTCCTCAACCTCAGTTGCAATGTTCCCCTCCGCATCCAAGAGAGGATGGAGATTCTCTTTTATTCTCTCTTTGTTGTTAATATATTTGTAAAAACATTTTTTATTGTCATTTACAGCAGTAGCCAGATTAAGTTCTAGCTGGGATTTTGCTTGCCTAATTTTCTCCCTGCAAGACGTAACAGGGTCTCTGTTCTCTTCTTGTGTTACCTGCTCCTTCTTCCAAATGCAGCCGACTCTCCTTTTTTTTCCTGAGTGTCAGCAGAAGCTCCCTGTTCAGCCAGGCTGGTCGCCTTCCCCACCAGTTCGTCTTGCAGTGCTTGGGGACAGGCTGCTCCTGCGCCTTTAAGACTTCCTTCTTGAAGAAAGCCCAGCCTTCCTGGACCCCTTTGCCCTTCAGGACTGCCTCCCAGAGCACTCTCCCAACCAGTGCCCTGAACAGGCCAAAGTCTGCCCAGTGGTTTTAACAGCAATCCCATCCTCCATTAAAAGGCTATTGCCTTTTCAGAGCAATCTCTATAAAACCCTGCTGGGCTCACTCCTATTAAGTTCAATGTTTTTTTCCATTGGGAAAAGCCCATCTCTGGTCTTAGGTGGAAACTCTTCCCCTCTGCCTCTCTGCTTTGCTCCTCTCTGCCGCAGGGCAGCGGTGAGAGCCCAATTTGGGGAGGCACCCAGCAGGGTCCCATCTCCTCGTAGGAAAAACCCCCTTCCCCACCACCAGTGGACCTCCCTCCCACCCCTATTCCCCACTGCCAATGGCCGTATCCTGCTTAATGGTATTACAACCATGAAATATTATTTTCTTCCAGTCGGGAATAGGAATTTTGCCATGTTTTGCTGAGCAGCACATTTAATATAAATTCCTACTGCTCACAGGCTCCCACTTTCATGCAAAGGTTTATGTTGAGCCCACAGCAAAGAATTTTAGGGAAAGGCTATTCATTAAGACCCTGCCTTGCTTGTCTGTCACCTCCAGAGATCCCCCACTGGCAGAAGGGGTCATGTAATGTCTTATTTATACCAAGTCTTCCAGTAATTAATTTTCTCCGCACCATTTTAGCACCCACCTGGGTTTTTTTTCCTCATTTCTCTATTTCTGGTGCTTTTTGATTTTTTTTCCCCCCACCCCAAGTTGCTTGTTCTGATGCTAGCATGAGACATCCAACCTTTTAAAGAAATCATTCATTTTTTTAAAGGTTGAACATGTCACGGTAAGTTGGTGCACCTAATATTAAATCCCAGCTGTGTCTTTCAAAGTTCTTGAACATTGTGTAACTTGCAGAGGCGCTCATGAGATCTGTGACCCTGGCACAGAGGGTCGACATGGCATGCAAAACCACTGACGGAAAGCAATTTTTTGAAATGCATTTATAAACCGGTTGTGTCTGAGGTTGGCATCCACTTTGCTACATGGTTATTAGTTTAAGGGTTCAAAACCACAGTCAAGGAGCACTGGAATTGCACGCTTAGGCCCTGAGCAGCGCAGAGATGTCCAAAATAAGGACTGAATCCTCATATTTTGTCTTCCTCAGCCTTAAGTTGAAAGAGCACGTACAGGATGCAGGAATGGGCTATTACCATTTTGCCTCTTACCGGTTGCTCCACAGGTGCTGTTCATAGGAGTCCTTGTCACAAATAAACCATCACAACATGGATCTTCGCTGGCAGCCCCGGCACAGGCACCAGCCACTGTCCGTCACCCAGGCAGCACTGCTTACAAGCAGTTGATCAAGGCACTCTGATCAGGTGAAGACAAGCTCGAGTATTGGCGGTGCACTTTTTACATCTTCTATTTATGCAACATCTGTTGGTTGGTTCTGTGCGAGCTGCATGGCTGTAAATTCCAGTTTCTGCACTGTTGCCCGGTGCTTCCCAATCGGCCTCATGAGCAGAGCAAGAGTGGAAACAGAAGAAGAAAATGTTACAGGAAGAGATGAAGGAGAAAAAGAAAGCAGCGAGGTGACCCACCTTGAGAGGGCCTGCTTTTTGTGAGCACACAGGAGCTGGTGGCACCAGGGAGGCCATTGGAAATGGTCACCTGCTTTTAGCAGTGGCTGCTACCTGCAAAATGTACATCCCGCATGCCCAGCACTGGACTCCGTGGCGCTGCAGAAGAATGCATTTTCCTGTCCCTGGCTTGTCTTCCAGCCCAAACCAGAGCCCAGCAGAGCAGTTTAACCCCCCGCCACGGTTGGCATTAGCCGTCACCATTGACCCTGAGAGGCCACCTCATGGTTTTGAAAAGTCATATCCTTAGAGACCTTTCCTGTGAGCTTGGGGAAATAACCGAGTACTTCTGCGACCAAATGCAAATACATGTTAGTGTTTTAAAGGTGGCCACTGAAATACAACAAACCAGGACTAACTCAAAACGCCTTTTTAAGAAGCTGCAAAAAAGAAATTAGCAGGCCAGCTTTAGGACTTGAATGGGTGCATAGGTTCAAAAAGACAAATGAAGAGTCAGTACAACAGTGGATAATGGAAGAGGGTTTAAAACTCAGCCTATGGAGTCTAAACAGCAGCAAGGAGCAGATGGAAGTGAGAAGTAAAGTGGAAACTAGGAGAGTGCTGAAAATCCTCAGGGAGAGGTGGCTTACAGGACAGGACATCCTGACAGATATGAGGAGTGATGGGGAAGAAGCTTTACTGCAAAAGCCAGGCGTGGAAGGACAGGGAGGTAACACAGAAGAACTGATATGCTACAGGCCATGTGCAGACCTGATTTTAAAAAGTAGCTTGTGATTTTGGGTGTCACATGGAAGGGCCAGAGCCTGAGACACCTTCAAGTGATTTGACTTTTCAGTTTTGGAAAATGAGGCACTCATAAGGCCTCTCGGGTTTAGTGTGCATAACCCCACTTCAAATTTCTAGAACCGGAGCCAGCCTAATGCTGGTTTCCTGAAGAGCTTGGTCTTAATTTCTGAAGCAAGTGGCCAGAGAGCGAGCTGTAGTAAGTACATCATGTAGTGGTCTGTATCTCCATGCAGTACCCAGCCAGGCTCTGCACGGACCTGTGGATGCTGCTGTAGCCCTTATCCTCAGCACAGGCAACTCTCTGAGTGCCAGAGGCAGTGAAGAACGGGCTTTAGCAACACTCTGCTGCTCTCACAGAGCTATTCCTTGCCCATTTGTTCTGAACTTTCCCTTCATAACCTTGTTAAGAGCATCCCAAATCCTCCAGAAACTTCTACCAGGATAGTCCATGCAGCGGTGGAGATGGAAATAAATCTGCATGGAACCCGTCCCAGTGCACAGAGCCCCCCCAGATGTCTGCAGCTGGTAATTATACACACATGCCTGCTTGCTCTGCCTTGCTTGGGGGGCGGGCAGCCCCACCTCTGCAGGGCTCCCGGCTCCCATTCGGAGATCAGCCACTGAAGACCAGCTCCCGCAGAAGCCCTGCTGCCCGATGGCTAGCCTGGCTGGCCCTGCGAAGGCTGACAAGATGCAGTTTGTTAACATTTAACCTTGCTTAACCCTTGAACTTGGGCTACTTTCAGCTGCTCCAAGATGATTGATAAAAGACCCTGCATGGCATCACTAATTTGGGGGGCAGTGCAAGCTGTTCGGGTTCCCGTGTGCACATATGGAAGAGCTTTGGAATGTCAGATCCAATATTTGACTGCTGTATCAGTAAAGGTGTAATGAAATTCACTTTATTGCTCCTTGAATACATTAGATTTAAGATTGCGTAGAAGAGGACTCAAGTCTTGGGGCCGGTCTTTGGTTAAAAACTTGGAGAAGTAATTTTCCTGCTTGTGCTATTAAGCATGTGGTTTTCTTTATTTTGAGATCTCACTTTGCCTGGGTATACGTACATCCATATATCTCACAACGCATGTATGGAAACCATACACAATAACAAAATAGCCTTATGTACTGTTAAGGCTGGTTTTAAAAAAAATTTACAGGGTACAACCCTCTGTTTTTTTTTTTTTGTTGAAAAGAATAATTTTAAAACAGTTCCATATAGTTAATGTAGTGTTTGGCCTTCCATTAAAAAGATACTATTAAACCAGTCACAGAAACACTAGCAAGTGAGTAAATGTTTAAACCACAAATCTCCCTGAACTCCTATGGGGAGGAAGGGGGTGGGGGGCTCTACCAGTTCCAAAATGGCAAGATCATATATCAGAAGTGAATAATAATGTGCAAAAAAATGTGTTTCAAGGAATAACACAAACTAGGAGGGGTGGGAGAGAAAGGACTTTAAAGGATTAAAAAGCTTAATGCCAGGCAAGATGGAGATTCTGGAAGTGTAGGGGTCACCAGCTTGCTAGAGGAGTGGAAAGAGAGGGAGAAAGAAAAGGAGAGAGGGGAAGAGAGAAAGAGAGAAAGAGAGAAAGAGAGAGAGAAAGAAAGAAAGAAAGAAAGAAAGAAAGAAAGAAAGAAAGAAAGAAAGAAAGAAAGAAAGAAAGAAAGAAAGAAAGAAAGAAAGAAAGAAAGAAAGAAAGAAAGAAAGAAAGAAAGAAAGAAAGAAAGAAAGAAAGAAAGAAAGAAAGAAAGAAAGAAAGAAAGAAAGAAAGAAAGAAAGAAAGAAAGAAAGAAAGAAAGAAAGAAAGAAAGAAAGAAAGAAAGAAAGAAAGAAAGAAAGAAAGAAAGAAAGAAAGAAAGAAAGAAAGAAAGAAAGAAAGAAAGAAAGAAAGGGAAAGAGGGAAAAAAGAAAGCAGAAAAAAGGAAGAAGAAAAAGGAAAAGAAGAAAAATAAAGGAAAAGAGAAAAAATATAAAGAAAAAAGGAAAAACAAAAGTAAAAGGAAAAAAAGAGGAAGAAAAGAAAGAGGGGGACTGACTGGGAACAAAGTAGTGGGGTGAAAACCAGCCTTGCTGTAGCTATGCAAATGAGGCCTCACTGAATTGGCGTGTACGAAGCATGACTGTATATTCCGTACACGAGACAGTTAAAAATTTGAACATAAGGTAGCATTTCCTTTATCATATCCCATAAAAATAGCAATTTGCTAAAGCCCTTGTAGCACAGTATGGAAGGTGGTGTATTTTACTGATAATGTAGAGATGACAGATAGTCCTATACTAGGAGGTTTCAATGGTGTCTTGCTGTATAGCATAATAAATTGTGAGGAGCAGAGACAGAGGACAGTGCAGGCACTGCTCCACCTCCAGTAGCCAAATAATTCAGCCCCGGCTCAGTAATTATGCTGTGTGAAAATATGGGATTAATTAGACTGGTACACTAACACACTGTAGTCTCATTAAAGGCTGAACAGCATTTTCATAGATACTGCCACTTGAACAGGGCTGCTGCTAATGTGAAAAGACAAAGTCTCCTCTTTTCACACTCCTTGCTTATTATCTTACTTAAGGCCACTTAAGCAAACTTCCAAAGGCAGCCTGGCAGAAAGCCCTTTGTGGGATTTATTTTGTTATTTTACCTGTATGCCAGGGAAACGGGGAAAAAAACCGAGGGGAAATGCTAACATTAGCAATAACCGCAAATTCTCCCTTTGCACCGACCAGACTTTTTTCTTTCCTTCCTTCTTTCGTATTTTTTCTCTCACTTTTTTGGGGGGAGGGAAGCATGGAATGCAGGGGATGATGAAGGGGAGGGATGTTTCAAAGAGAAAGAGATAAAACTTGTCCCCTGTTGCAAGCCTCAAGTGTTTGATTTCAATTTAAGGGGTCAGACTCTCTGAGGGATTTGCTCAGCCTGACGGGGGGAGCTGGAGCCCCACGACAGCACCACAGCCTGACGGAGGAGTGCTGGGGTAAGACCTGTGTCTTTTGAGCTGAGAGGTGATTAGCAAGCCAGAAGACAGAATTTATGCTAAATAGTTACCGTTTCACAATCTTTTATCCGCAGTGATAAACCTCCTCTTGGTTACTCAGAGCCACCAAGAAGGTCGCCGTCACCCAGCAAGTAAAAATGTTGCTACACTTAAAATTATATCTCCGTGGCTTCTTAGAAACCGTGCGCAAAAAAAAAAAAAAATATCTGATGTAGGACGATGGCACTTTGCCAAGACAATAAAGCCACCTCCCTCAGAATCCAGCACCTGGGAGAAAATTGATTTTGGAATGGAAGGGCGTCTGTAATGCAGCCTCTGTCAAACAAGCAGATCCCCTCGTCAGCTCCCTGTGTTGTCCCCGCCTCACGGCTCTGCAGTGGCACCGGCCGGGCAAGGGGGCCCCGGCGTACCCCAGGCTCCCTGCTCCCCCTCTGCTCTGCTCTGCGGCTTTGGCCCCACTTGGGGACACCTGGGGATGCTTGCTGCAGCCGCAGGGAGGTGGGAATTGGGGCTGGCATCATGCCGTGGCGCCTGACGGCGAGTGGGTTTGGTCCCTGGGCGCTTTAATTCTGGGTAAATGGTGGGGATACAGTCTGCCGCACAGGGAGCAGGCTACCACAAGGGTGTTAATATATAAAGCTTGTCCTTTAAAATTAACAGGCCTCTGTAAAGACCTGCTTCACCCTGCTCTCAGGAGAGCTATTAGAGCAGAAAGAGACTTTGCCACATATGTAGGAAGGAAGCGGGGGGTGAGAGAGGCAGGAGAGGAGCCCCATGTATCCCTATGACAGACAATAATAGAGGTATCTGTGCAGAAATACTGTGGGCTTGGAGATGCCTTTGAAACAGGCAACTGTAATATTCAAGTTGGAGAAATAGCTGACGTTGAATAGACTGAAACCTGCTTTGTGGCTTAACAAAAGTGGGCAATAGAGAGAAGCTGACATGAAACAAGTCAGTTTGCAGCAGGCTCTAAGGTTAGCATCATTAGCAAAGGGGAAAAATGATTAGCAGTAAAAAGCAAGACATTAAAAAGAGATTTAAAAAGAGAGCTAGAGGGAGTTAGCGGATGGGGGGTGCTTTATTTGTACGTAAGGAAAATAAAAGAGATTCCTCCCAGACGCATTTGAATTCTCTCTGCTGCCTTTGCACACAGAAGTTTTATGAATATTTACCTTTCGCATGGTTTGGGGAAGGATAAATTCTTTGGCACTGGTATTGAAATCTGAGAGCAGTTTCTCCTGCCCGTATGCAAATCGCTTGCATGGAGTCAAGAGCTGAGAGCATCCCAAATAACGTCCCTCCCGCAGGTAAGTGTTTTTTCACTTATCTGTTTAAATGCAGGGTGGCCGACGGCTGGGGTTCCTGGACCTTGTTGGTCCAAGTTAGGTTTGTCAGATTCAGCTTTAGCTCAGTTAGTTCAGAAACACTCAGCAGGACTTTAGCTCTCATGTGACAATGTCAATTTAAATAAATAGTATTCAGGTTCCTAAGTCTCACAAGTGCTTTTGAAACTGTTAAGCTCTCTCTCATTGCAGGCTGTACTTTAAGTCTTTCATCCCGAGATGGGGACAGCGTGCAGCCAGCCAGGTCTTCCTTATGCTCACGGTCAGCGTTAGTGGCGTTATCCTGGGGATGAGGGACAGGAAATTTCTGGTGTCAGGAGTCTTTTTAAATACGTCTTCTGGATCACAAGTGTATTCATATTACACCATCTTCACCGAGGCTGGTATAAAGGAGCAGAATGGCCATGCAGGGGCTCATGTCACCCAGCCACGTGAGTGTTGCTGCTCCACAGGGTGGCACGTCGGGGGCCTCAGCGAGAGGCCAAGCTGCATGACGCTCCGCCAGCAACTGCGTGCCTGTCGTGCTCCGATGGGACAGCTCTGAGGGTGCTGCTGCTGAAGTGTACAGAGATGGTCACCAGAAACTCCCCTGTCCATGCAGAAGTCCTGTAGCAGGCAAAACCAGCATGTGATTTATCTGCATTTACTTTTTATGGGCATACTAGAGAAGCGGCCTGTATTCACTCAGGCAGGAAGGGTTGCAAAGCTGCTCACATGATATCTGCACACATGTAACAATACTTTTGAGCCATGCTGGCCATGTAAATGGTAGGTATTATCCCTTCCCGGGGATGGAAAGGCTAAGAAGTTTTCCCCTCTGGCACTCCTGAGAAGGAGAGGGCATTCTGGTGTTTCGGCTTTCACCCCGTGGTGGAAGACTGGATCTGGGTTTCATGGCAGTGGGAATCCCTGCCCAGCCCTGCCCGCGCAGAGCCACCCCGGCTGGCAGCATTCCCTGCAGCTGTGCCCACCGCTGGGGAGAGGCAGCTGGGCACGGCCCCACCGCACGGCCGCTCGGTAAGGACTGGGAGGTAACCATGAAACGCGTTTCCACCAGTGACCTAAAAGGGTGTTTGAATCTGAGTGCAGCCTGTCTGCCAAGGGACAGCCCCAGCAGAATGGGCTGTGCTCAGCCTGTGAAGGTGTCCTTCCCTGAAATAACTAAACCCACAGTCCAGCCCTCCCTTCTGCCCTCCCACACTGTGGCCTCCGTGAAGCTAAAATACAAACTCCCCAGCTCCCTTTGCTGGGGGTTGTCTCACTCTCAGCCCCACAGTTTTGCTGAATACCTGGGGACCTCAAACTCTTCTTAGATGGGGAAAGCAGAAAAGCCAAGTGTAATTGCTGGGTTGTGATTTACACACAGCAAAGCAAGCAGCCAGCGTGTTGCAGCCAGCCCCATACATCTAATGTACTGATTGCTTGACTTACCAAGGTCTGGCTCTCTCAGGCACAGAGTAACCACCACCCTCCATGGGTCTGGAGGAACCCCACGTGCACCAGCTCCTGTGCCCCAGCAGCCCTGGCAGCTGGCATCCTCCCCTCTGCTGCTCCTCCCCTCAGTCTCTCTTCTACTCTTCAGGCCACAGGGCCATCACAGTACCACTGGTGTGGCTGGTACTGCCTCAAACAAGCCACATCAAAATGGGTTCACAATTTTTGGACAGGGACACCCAGAAGAAAAGAGGAGGGGTCGATAAAGCGGTCCCGTCCTCCCTGGGGGAGGCCGCTGGTCCTTACAGCAGGAGCTCCTACCTCTATCTAAGATCCCCCTTCCCAAATTGGAGTCCATTGTGGCTAAACAGACCCACACAGGTCAACTCCTGTGTAACACCACACGCTATTTCACGAGTCACGGTAGCAGCCTGCTGTCACGAATATAGTCGCAACACAGAGAAAGTGCAGTGTGTAGAATTAGGGGCATGGAAAGTTATAGTTTGCAATGGGCTACCTGTAAAATATGACTGGCCAGAGTTGGACTTTCCTCGTTCTCCCCCTCTGAGGGATTGCTCCATGCCCACCAGCCATCCAGCTCTGGTGTTTGTCTAAAATCTGAGAGCTGAAAGCACAGCGTGCTAAACCCTGCCCCTATAGAACACTTAAGTGCACAGATGTCTTGTGTTCACTGAACAAGTGCATTGGCTTCAGCAGCACTACTTGTGGCCACAGTGTATGTGCGTGCTTAATTCCTGAATCTGGTCCTAGTTCACCACACCAGCACGAGCCTTTGTAGACTACAGGTAAAATACTAATGGAAGGAAATATGGAAATACAGTTTTGACACTGGTGAAAGAAAATGAGTGCTGATTATGAGACCTGTCATCTCCATCCTTCTCTCATCTCATCGTGTCTGTGAGAATAGAGAAATCAAATTAAAAATTGCCTGAATGCAATCAGGAACCAAAAGAGGAACATATTGATCTGCAGATAAGGTCAGACCCAGGCCCTCCAGTTTTTGGGCAAGGTGGGGAACCTCAGGTGTGTATGAACGAGGGAGTGAGTATCTCCAAGGCTGGCCAAAAGGGGACCCTCTCTTATGTTCTGTCTCATGAGAAATACATTTCGAAAGTTAGATAACAAAACCCAGCTGCCTTGAATGTCGATATAGAACAAACTCCTGGGCAAACCTGAAAAACGGTAGCCTTCAAACAGCCTCTTACAAATGGAGATGGAAGGACATAAAAATGACAAAGGCATTAGCTGACCACAGACAGTGGCGTGGTTTAACCCCAGCTGGCAGCTAAGCCCCACACAGCCACTCGCTCACCCCCCCCCGGTGGGATGGGGGAGAGAATCAGGAGAGTAAAAGTGAGAAAACTCCTGGGTTGAGATAAAGACAGTTCAACAGGTAAAGCACAAGCTGTGTATACATGAGTAAAGCAAAACAAGGAATTCTTTCACTCCTTCCCATGGACAGGCAGGTGCTCAGCCATCTCCAGGAAAGCAGGGCTCCATCACGCGTAACTGTTACTTTGGAAGACAAACACCATCACTCCAAATGTCCCCCCTTCCTTCTTCTTCCCCCAGCTTTAAATGCTGGGCATGATGTCATATGGTATGGGATGTCCCTTTGGTCAGTTGGGGTCAGCTGTCCCGGCTGTGCCCCCTCCCAGCTTCCTGTGCCCCCCCAGCCTCATCACTGGTGGCGTGAAGTGAGAGGCAGAAAAGGCCTTGGGTCTGTGTAGGCCCTGCTCAGCAGTGATGAAAACATCCCTGTGTTATCAACACTGTTTCCAGCACAAATCCAAAACACAGCCCCATACAAGCTACTGCGGAGAAAATTAAAATTAACTCTATTCCAGCCAAAACCAGCACAGCCAAGCAGGGTCACAGAAGACATCTCCTGTCCCCTGGCAGTCACCTGGAAAAGGGCCAACAGCGGACTGTGCTCACATCTGTGGAGAGGAAAGAAGAACCTGATTGCCTCTCTAAGCCAGAAGGAGTTTAGTTAGCGGAGTCAAGAATATCAACTACCTGAATGTTAAAATTTTCCCCAACTTCCTCATCAAACTTCTTCATCTTTTGAGAGTGTTCAGACTAAAAAGTTATTAAAATACCATTTTCTCTCTGTGTCCCTTGTTATTTTTGCATTTCATCTCAAGGCCGATCACTGCTACTTAAAGGGAAGAAATAGGCCTTTGACCAGAATAATGACAATTTGGAGGCCATCGTTTTGCTCTGTTGTGAATCTATGCCTCTTTCTGATATACATAAATTCAAAGGCTGGTGCTTAGATCTCAGACAGGATAAAGCTAATGTTTGCTTCAGAAGGATTTTCTTTGGGAAGAGTACATTTTTTTTGTAATTGCAGAATGACATATTGGTCTGGGGTTATAAAGAGAATTTTATATTTAAAAAGCTATCTCCAAGATATGTTCTCCTTTTACTCAGCTATAAGCTAAGCAAAACACACAGAGAGAGAGAAATAGAGTGAGAAAGGGAGAGAAAATGAATTAGCTTGAACTTTTGGTGAGATAAATATGGCCTGATCTTTTAAGTTCAGTTCATCCAAGCAATCTCACTGAAATCAGTGGGGTTTCACCCATGTACTTGGAAGCAGACCTTGGCCCCATATGGCTTAGCAATTAAAAAATCCTTTCAATACATTAACTAAATTTGGCTGAATTGCATTTAGAGACGGGACTCGGTGAAGTACCTGCCTCGCCTGGCTCTCCACAGCTACCTCCGAAGAGGTCATGCATTTCGTGGCTGTGTCAGGATTGGGTGCCCTTGCAGCGCCTTGTCCCTCTTCCTGGGCACACCAAACCCCACCAGCCACTGGCGCTTTTGGCAGGGGCTGCAGGAGCCCCTGGAGCGACGCCGTTTGGGGTGGCCATGCACGTCGGGCTGGAGGTAAACCAGGCCACCAGCGCACCCACCTTACCCAAACAGTGACTGGAGCCATGGCGTGGGGGAGATGACGCCACTCAGCACACTGGTCCAGAAATGGCAGTGTTGCCTTACTGTATGCAAAGAAAGGGACAAACTGGTCTCTCCTCTACCTGAAATTGTGTTGAACTGAGAGGAAAAGGGTGTGAATGAGTGTGCATGCACATGTGTGCACAGGCGAGCGAGCGGAGGGTGGCCGTGTGCCTCCCTCTGCCCCTACCCCCAGCTCTAACCATTTCTCTTGCAGGGGTTTCAGATCATCTGCTTTTCACAGGCATTGAAAACTAGTGGGAAAACTGAAGCCTGATTGTGACTGGAAGGTAATGTAGTCTACACGCAGCAGACATCTAATATGATGTTATTTATTCCCATAGATCTGTTTATTTTGTTTTCAATTTACCAAGCCCTGTGACACATTCCCAAAGGTGCCTTGTTGTACAATACGTTGCACACAGTAAGATATTCAGCCTAATTCACTCTTTGTTTTGTTTCAGTTCAGCTGCATGAGGGCACAAATGCGTCTGTGTTATATCTTCTCCTGTGACTGATGTTGCAGACTATTGCCATAGGGTTTTGTGAAATGGGATCTTAGTTAATCTAGGGCATTGTCTTTGTAGTGCTAAATTCTTATTTGCAAACATAATGTTCTGGCATTGATGCAACAGGGGAACATTACTGATTTTTTTTTTTTTTTAGTTTAGAATAGACTGTATTTATGTGTTTTTAATAAACTTATATTCTAAAGCTTTTTTTCCCATTCTGCATTTGATCTGAGACATTTATAACACATTGCATCATGTCACATTGATGTCTTTAGCCAGTCAAGCCAAATATTCATAAATCCCATGTGCCCAGACAGAAAATGTACAATGCTAAGGAGAAAAGTACCTGATATTTTTTAAAGCATCCACAAGAAGGCAATTCTAGCCTTTAAACATAGACACACGTACAGACACACACGCATACAGAAAAGATTTTTTAAAAAAATTGTCTGTCCATAGCCTGTTCTCAGCCTGGAAGGATGGTATCACTTAGAAATCAATGGCTTTTCTTCGCACTTCATCGAAAGCTCTCATGTTTTCATTTTTCTTTTATTTCAGGAACGTGTTGCTATTCAGTGTACTGAGGACCTGGTCTGAGGAACCGGTGCAGAATCAGGAATTCCAAATTGGATGATATTACAAAAGTGTGCTACAGACAAAATTTGGTGTAAACAGGATCTGGAAGAGATTTGATGAGATGATTGTGAAAAAATGAAGATGGGATGCAGAGTCATTAATAAAGCAGCCCATGGCTAGTGAGCACAAAGCCTGATTGATCACAATTACTGCAGTTCAGAACTGGAAAATGAGACTTCAGAGGACATGCACAAGGTAAAGCCGGTTTGACATCAGAACTGAGCCTCATGTATTTATTGGGTGGCAACTACAGAAATCCTGCTCTTGCTTGGGATGGGTATGCTTCCGTAACAGCATTTAAAGTGGTTTAATTTTCACTTCAGCAAGCTTTCAGACTGATTATCAAAAGGCCTTTTGTAGAAACCTGCTTGGATGAAGAAAACAGATCTCCCACACGTGCCTCCCAACGTGTGCACGTTCCTGCCTGGCACAGCAGAACCGGGCGCTTCACTATGGATTAACGCTGACCGCCCGCCGCGCAAGCAGATGACTCCCCATCACCAGCTATTACTGCAGTGAGCTGTGCTCATCCCCTTGGAAGTGCAGGCGAAAAAGGCGCCGTGAGCCGCCACTTGCCTGATGGGCCAGCTCTCTGCTGCACGGCTGAGTGCGTGCAGTCGGTGAGCAACCACGGCTGGCAGGTCAGTTAAGGATCTCGTTGTAGGAACACTCAAAGCCTGGCTCTCCCCTTTGTGCAAGCTCTTATATGCCCAGTAGAGACATCCCCATGCAGTATCGTTGCCTGTAGGTTTAATATCTATATGAGCTCCATGCTTCATATACAGAAATGGAAATTTGCTGTTACGTGTCAGAAGCAGAAACCCCCAAAGCTAACAAGAACAGTCAGGGGCCAGGAGAAGAGATGGGGCACAGCAGAGCAAACAAAGAAATGCTCTTTTCTGCCCAGTGCCCAAATCAGCCTCTGGTATCTGGCTTGCTCACGCTCATGGTGAGAGACAATAAAGGCCATGATGAAGCATTAAAAAGGTGGTATGATGGTCACATGCCAGAGACGTGTCCACATTTAGCAAAGTCTGGGCGCTTCGGAAAGTTAACGTCTATGTTAGCTCAAGTCAGGCACCCAAACGGGTGGAGGTCTTTCTCTGTAGTCTGTAGCTCTCCATCTGTGAAAGAGAAAAAGTCATTCCTCACGATACCTTAGCTGGGCTAAAGGAGGACAAAGCCGTGAAGGGTTGAGAAGCACTCAGATACCAGAGTGACAAGTACCAGAAGAAGCATCTGTAAAAATGACTCATCCTGCCTCTAGCAGGCTTTCAACAGCACATAATAAACCAGGCCCAGGGCCACCCACTAAACCACAAAGACAAATTACTGAAAAGCTGCATGTTGAGTGAGCCCCTGCACACCATCCATGGCATGGCAGAGCGCGGGGGGGATGCTGGGGTGCAGCCACCCACCCACGCTACAGCCAAACCAGGGCTGGGCACCTTGGGCAGGAGCCCCGTGCACTGCGAGGTACCAGGTGAGGAAGCAGGAGCTGAGCCATTGTGCTGGTTTTCACTGGGATAGAGTTAATTTTCTCTGCAGTAGCTAGTATGGAGCTATATTTTGGATTTGTGCTGGAAACAGTGTTGATAACACAGGGATGTTTTCATCACTGCTGAGCAGTGCCTACACAGACCCAAGGCCTTTTCTGCCTCTCACCCCATTCCACCAGCGAGCAGGCTGGGGGGGCACAGGAAGCTGGGAGGGGGCACAGCTGGGACAGCTGACCCCAAATGACCAAGGGGATATCCCATACCATATGACATCATGCCCAGTATTTAAAGCTGGGGGAAGAAGAAGGAAGGGGGGACATTTGGAGTGATGCCGTTTGTCTTCCCAAGTAATGGTTACGCGTGATGGAGCCCTGCTTTCCTGGAGATGGCTGAACCCCTGCCTGCCCGTGGGAAGCAGTGAAAGAATTCCTTGTTTTGCTTTACTCATGTATACACAGCTTGTGCTTTACCTGTTGAACTGTCTTTATCTCAACCCAGGAGTTTTCTCACTTTTACTCTCCTGATTCTCTCCCCCATCCCACCAGGGGGGAGTGAGCGAGAGGCTGTGTGGTGCTTGGTTGCTGGCTGGGGTTAAACCATGGCAGTCCTTTTTGGCACCCAGCATGGGGCTCCAAAGGTTCGAGATAACGACTGGTTTGATTGGAATGTGCTAGATTGAATTTATAGCTGTTATTCCTGCTTAGCTATTAATTGGCAGGCTCCTGTGCTTGCCATGGGGCTGGCCTGCCTTACTGTATATTAGAGTCTAGTGCTTGTTAGTGGCTGCTTTTGGCTTTTGCTGCTTGCTGTACTGCTGTAGAGCTTATCATCTTACTGTGCTGTGCCTGGGAACATTTTGATAACAGCAATGGCCGGGTGCCTGGGCTGGCAGATGGCCTGGGCATCGCTGCTGTTTCTGTGCTGCTGCACTGGACAGGCTGGAACTCCAGTGTCAACTCAAGTTGAAGGGACTGTGACCTGTGGATGAGTCCATGTGGGAGCAGGACACCCCCAAAACATCTATGGCTGTGGATGAATATACACCACAGCAGGTAAACCTCAAAGTGTCTGTGGTCGTGGTTATGTCTGTGCTGCAGCAGCAGGTACACCTCTGAAGGGATTGTGGCCCAAGAATAAGTCCACACTAGAGAAGGTACACCTTGAAGCATCTGTGGGTGTGGATAAGTCCATGCTGCAGCAGGTACACCTTAAAGCATCTGTGGCTGTGCATGAGGCCATGCTGGAACACTGCGAAGCGTGTGGCCATAGATAAACCCACAACAAAGCAGGTAGACACCTGGAGGGACTGCAGCCATGAGTAAGGCCATGTTGGAACAGATTTACTTCTGAAGTGATTGTGGCTGTAGATAAGGCCATGCTGGAGCAGGTGCACTTCAAAGTGTCTGTGCCTGTGGATAGGTTTATGCTGCAGCAGATGTACCCCTGGAGAGACTGTGGCTCCTAGATAAGACTCCACCCAGAGCAGGTGCACCCCCAAGAGACTGCAGTCTGTGGCTAAGTCCAAGCCAGAGCAGGGGCAAGGGGAGGAGTTCATTGCAATGTTAAACCCCATGGTCTGGTCCAAAGGGACACAGGGTGGAGACTGTAATGGAAATACCTTTAAATTGTTGTAACCTGGGATTTGAGTGACGTGTTATAGGAATTGCTATAGCAGGAACCACCCAAACCAAATGAGGACAAGCCTTACAAGAAGCAGTGCAGGTACAGCAGTGACCTGAGCTGGCTTTGGTGCCCAGTAACTCCACGCAACACACCACCTCTCCTGTCCTGAGTGACCACCAGAACAGTTGGAGCCCAAAGTCATGATGGCCTAAATGAACTTTGTGGACATTTTACAGAGGTGGTCCACAGACTAGGGGAATGGCATCTGCATATTATGTGAAAGGGTGGGAAGAAGGGTATTGGTTAATGAGGCTGTATTCGGTAGTGTGGGACCTGAGCATGACGAAAATGATATGGAATAAGGGATGGACAATGTGCTGGTTTTGGCTGCGATAATTTTCTCCATAGTAGCTCTATGGGGCTATGTTTTGGATTTGTGCTAAAAAAAGTGTTGATAACACAGGGGTGTTTTAATTACTGCAGAGCAGGGTTTACACAGACTCAAGGCCTTTTCTGCCTCTCACCCCATGCCACCAGACTGGAGGTGCACAAGAAGCTGGGAGTGGACACAGCTGGACAGCTGGCCCCAACTGACCAAAGGGGTATCCCACACCATATGACATCATGCCCAGCATTTAAAGCTGGGGGAAGAAGAAGGAAGGGGGGGACGTTCAGAGTGATGGTGTTTGTCTTCCAAAGTAACAGTTACGCGTGATGGAGCCCTGCTTTCCTGGAGATGGCTGAGCACCTGCCTGCCCATGGGAAGTAGGGAATTAATTCCTTGTTTTGCTTTGTTTGTGTGCCTGGCTTGTGCTTTACCTGTTGAACTGTCTTTAGCTCAACCCAGGAGTTTTCTCACTTTTACCCTTCTGATTCTCTCCCCCATCCCACCAGGGGGGAGTGAGTGAGCGGCTGCGTGGTGCTGAGTTGCTGGCTGGGCTTAAGCTATGATATCCATGAACCACCCCCTTAAAAGAAGAGAGTAGAAGTGGATTCCCACCTCTTTGTGGGGGCCTTGGGAGTTCACTGCTGGAGAAGGGCCATTTTTGGTCTCTCTTTAGTAGGAAGGCCCAGCAAATGGGGACAAGAGGAACGAGGACAAACCCAGCACTCTTGCAGAAGAGCAAACTGATACCAATTTTTGCTGTGTTAGCACTGTGTCTACCAAATCTTGAAGTCAGATACCAAAAGTCTTCAAGAGCAGATGATTGTGGCTATCATCTCTTCTTGACTTTAACAGGCACATTGCCCAAGACTTGGCTCCTGCTCCTCAGCAGCAGGCTTTTGTCCACATCATTGATCTACCACAGACCACATGCCACAATCCAGCAAGACACACAGTTTCTATAGCAGAGTGGTCCTCAGGCAGGATTACCAAGTATGTGGCAAGCCTGTTCCTGTCAGATCCAGCCCTTTACCCGCAGGAACAAGAAGTTCACTCACGGAACGGAAAGATAATAATAATAAAAAGGGGTCAGGGGTCTAGAAGCTCTCTCACTCAGGTCAGTCAGCATTTCTTCCATGGATCCGAGCTCCCGATTACTAGACAGAAATGCTCCTGGAAATTCCTGCTTCCATTTGCCCTAAATATCTGCAGTACCTGCTGTCCCCAGTTCTATCGTCATAGCTCACATACGGATTTAAGGCAGGAGTCTGAGCAGAAACACCCCAGACAGTGCCTAGCTGCTCCAAGCCAACGCAAGGCAGCCATCCTGGTTGTTTCGGATGCATCTCTCTCAGTTTCCTGTCACCTGCCATCCCTCCCCGGCTGCTGCCAGCCGACAGTGCTATTGCCTTCTGTTCACTGTGCCACAGCAGCCTCAGCCCCCTCTGCTGCCCTGGCAAGAGCAGGCGGTGGGCTTAGGACATATATGTCTCTCTCTGGGTCGCCAGGTGCAAACACAACCCCAGGCTTCCTATTGCTGACTCCTTCTTAACCTTGAATTAAAGCAGAAGAATAAATCAGCTGAACGATCTGCTTTGCAAATTCATAGGCAAGGCTTACAGACTGCAAGCAAAAATGAGGAGAGGAAAAAAGAGCAAGGCCGAGAGGATGGCCAGATGTCCCTAGCAAGGGAAAAATCCTCCTGGAGCTGGGCATCTGGATTTCACAGCTACCAAACACCAGCAGTCACCACCATATGCTGAGCAGAAAACACAAACCTGTTCCACACCCCCAGCCTCAGAGGAACACATTGGCAGATTGAAGAAGCTTAGCAGGATTTGGGGGAAAGTCCTGAAACTCCTTCAGCATAAAACATCCAGTTGCAAAGACCTAATCTGCAACAGAAACGAGTCCTTTCCTTCCCCTGGTGCCCCTCCATCCTACCTGGATGAGGCGTGTGTCTTCTCCGTGGGTGCCTCCCCTTGCAGGAATGTGGAGGTGTCAGAGGTCCGTTCCTGACCTGGGGTCACCTGCAGCGCTGCACTTGCTGTGGTCAGATCTTCAAACCAGACGCCGTGACCTGCACAGCACAGCAGGGTCACTGACCGTGGCTATGAAATTGCTTGTCTCTGCCCTCTGCGTTGGTGGAGAAGGAGGGGAGAACAGAGAGGGAGAGGGAGCTGGATTTGGGTTGTGGGTGTGTGCTGGAAAGGCACCAGGTTTTGTCTTCCTGTTCTGTCTGCTCCTTGTCTCTCAGCTCTTGTGTGTGCAGCTTTGTTACATATGAGCAGTCATTGCTTTCGGTTCCTGGCAATTCAGTTCTGCTCCTGCTTCAGAACGTCCTTATAAAGCTCAGTTCCTAGCACAGGAAAAATCAAAGGCTCTGCCTCCTACCCTTGGATTTGCTCAATCTTTTCTTCCCTTTTGGCTGGCCAGATGTCCCTTTGGTGACACTTAACTTACCCAACCAGCCCTCCAAGGAGCTGAATGACTTTCAAAATCTGTCTGTTGACCACTGCGTGGATCTTGAGGCTCATGGCTACTTGCGTAACGAGGGTGCAAACTAGCGGAGGGAACAAACCAACCACCCGTTCTGCTGCCTGCGTATCCAGGTGGATCGCTCCCGAACATGACAAACTGGTGACAGGAGCCTGTGTGCAGGACCTCCCAGAAGCTGCACCGACACATGGCAAACCTGCAATACGGAATGAGGATTCAAGGCAGTAAAAGTGATCAGAGGCTGGGGGAATATGGACGAAAAGCCACCCTAGCGTTAAGCTATTGCTGCCCCGGGGCTTGCTCTTCTCGCTAATCAGAAACTCCCAGAACCCGATGGTCCTCAGTTAACGCTGACCTCCAGGGCAGGGCTACGCGTTACAACTGGTCATTCAAAGTAGCCTTGATAAATGTGTTGTTGCCAGAGGACAAGAATGTATTTTAAACAAGGTCAGGTGTCCTGTTGTGTTGCAGGACATAATCCTAGCTTGTGTACTAGTCGTCTATCACATTTCAATTGCATGATACGTGCTGGAGCTACCTGCCTGCCATGGTTTTTTCCCCCTCCACCACTGCTCCCAAACCCTTCACCATCATTTAAGAATATCCCAATAGAAAAATGGCAAAGTTGGTTTTGTACAAATGGAGTTGGGGGAAGCTATCGGTTCATGCTCTTCCCAGTCAAAAATTATCTTCCGATGATGGCAAAAATCCCTTTACAGTCTACCATTTTGAAAAAGAAAAGTTTTAAATATTCATTGTGGATTTTTTTTTTCAGCAGTTAAAGAAAAGCCTGGCTTCTTTTGCTGGGCATATTAAATACCTTCTTTAAATAGCTGAAACCAAGTAGCTCTTTAAAGAAGTACCTAACATGCACAGCCATAGAAGAAATTAGTTAGTCTCTGGCCGAGGGCTTTCTGTTAGCTTTATTTAACACATATAAAAGACTTTGTGTTGCTGCCCCTGTTACGCACACACAACAGATTCCACAGTGGACTGTATTTGGTCTTGCATGCCTATTTTCTCCATAGTTTTACTTACCATTCTTAGAAAGGATAAACAGACAGGCATGTGCTTATATATTTTGAAGAGCATATTTCCTCATACCCTACAAGAGACTTCTTTGAACACCCTTTCATCATTTGCAATTGCGCCCTTGGAAGTTTTAGCAATATTTGTTTCAGATAAGTTTATTTTTGTATGATTGATTGAAATCTCAAGCTGCAATTAAGAAAATTGCAGCGAGAACCATTAAAGGGATAGCGTCATTTTCTCCCCTTTCCACTAAAATGTCAGGTTTCAATGTCACCACCAGATAACCCAGTCGCGTGCTTGTACACCGTTCACCCGGGCTGGAGTAAGCGTAAAACCGTCTGGAGTACTAATTACAAATGACTAGAAATAATGACACGCGGCAGAAGGAAAATGAAAGGGCCCGGTCCTTATTACTTTACTGCTGAGGTGTATATGCGCAGTAATGCGGGTTATTGTGAAGCAGTCTATTTAGTAAATATACAAACATCCATCCCCACTTGTAGATTAGCCTCAGTCCCTCCCCCATCTCCCTCTGTCTCTCTGCCCTTTCTTTCTCTCCAATTATAAACCAGCACCAGGTTTTCTCATCAGCCATCTCCATGTCTCCAAATGGCTTTTCAGTGTCAGGCCTATCAGGAAATTAACTCATCATGCAGTGACAGCTGCTAATTTTTTCCCCTTACATGTCAGATGGATCGCCTGCTGAAGCTAATAATGAATCACCAATCCCTGATTAGAAGGTGCTTCCGAAACATATAACTGCCATCTGAGCTAACTTTTTTCTTCATATAAAATGATATCACCCTAGAGGAGTAGAAAACGAATTGTATTCTTCAACAAGATGGAACAGGGGTAGGCTGTTTAAGTGAGCCGTGTGCTATCTTAAATTATGGGCTAATATTGCGCAGTAAAATAAGTGAAAACTCACAACCCCCTTTTTTTTTTTTATTTTGCCAAATGAATGACCTTTGTTTCTGTTACTTAACCCTCTCTCTAGAACTAACTTTGTTTCAAATTTCAGGAGCGGTTTTGTTTTTGTCCTCCTCTCTTTTTTATTCTGTTTACAGCTTTTGTGCTCAGGACGTCTTATGAGCCGGGGAAGTTGCAAAAGAGCCCCAGCAGCGGCTTTCCAAGGCCCAAGCCTACCACACCGCCAGCTCCTTGTACTGCTCTGCCGGTAGCTCCAACCCCATCCCTCAATCTCCGTGATTTTCTGAAGGGCACTCACCTGTGTTTTAAGCTCAGGTTCAGTTCAGGGCTAGCCCAAGGCACAAGAACTTCAACACGCAGAGATTCCTGCAGAGATTCCTACAGCGGTTACACAAGCTGAATCCACTGCCCACAAAGATCACAAATATGTTTCTTCCAGGACCTCACAGCTAACATTTCTGGTATTAAAGCAGCATTTATAAATGACAGCAGTGCTTGCAGCACTCTGCACAATCCACACGCGCATACCTTCGCGCACCAGCTACTGGCTCCGGCTCGTCTCACTTCCATAGCGAAGTGCAGCTGCTAGTCAGGCAGAATGTAGCTGTGGGCACTTTGGGTTTTGTTGGGTTTTGGTGAATATTTTTTTGTTTGTTTTTGTCATAGGAAACGCTTCTCTGAAAATAGTTTCCGGCTATCTCTTATCTCCTGTTTCTCCCCAGATATGGAGCCTGAAGTCAGGGGCAGGAGACACTGTCTCAGGAGCTGTTTATCTGATCCTTAAGAAATGGAGGGTGGAACTGCTTGCCAGGAACATCTCTTCTTTCTCCGGTTTTGCCTTCATTTAGGGGTTCTTTTTCACTTTTGGTTGGTTTTGTTGTTGTTGGTTCCTCTCCGCGCCCCCCCCCCCCCCCAATACTAGTTCTATTCTTCCTAAACACATTTTTACCTGTTTGGCATTGTTCACAGTAAGATCCAACTTTGTTAATACTTATTTAGAATGGATAACAAAAAGGAAATTAAGCCAATGCTCTGGCAGTCAGAATATCAAAAGGCAACCGACTGACATGGGAATACTGTACCCTAGGCAACTGCTTCCATTACAGCATGGCCCTTGATTTTTCCAGGAGACAGGCAACTGAGGGGCTTCAAACCAAACAGCAAAACACACGTTTAGGAGCAAATGGCTGCCTGGGCTATACATCTTCCTAGATCCACCGCGCAAGTTCTCCTACTATGCTCTGCCGGTGGACGCTGCCCGTGGCAAAGGGCTCCCGCAGCCCCTGAGCCTGCTCCTTGGCACACCACGGGCGCCTCGCCAGCACCAGGCACGGCCGTGCTGGGGGCTCGGGTCCTTTCCAGTTGCTGCTCTACCCTGAGTGCCTCCCTCCAGTGCCTCCTTCCCTGCTCCCCAGGGCAGAGGGCAGGGGAAAGGTTGACAGATCCATGGAGTGATCCAGCTAATCTCCTCCCAGCTTACGATATGACACAGTGCCAGGAGCTCAGACGCGGGAGGGAGACAAATGCCAGGGAGGAGTTTCCTCAGCCCTGGGAGACATCTGCCATAGCCTCGACTTTCAGTGTATGGCAGCGAGCATTTCAGTGTGGGGTTGAGACAGCGCGTGGAGTCCTTAAGCAGGCTGTCTGCACAGGAATGAATGTCACCCTTGATTTCTAATGTTACATTTGTAGGGCACTAATAAGTTAACTTTAAAGTGCACATGAAGAAGAAGGAGGGAGAAAAAAAAGCTCTAGAAAAATATTAGCTCTCCTGATCAGGCTGCACTCAGAGAGAAGTATTGTTAACCTGAGTTTCCAGGTAATTACAGCACACGGTAGGTTAGTGAATCCTTTCCAGTGCTCCCCAAGCACAGGAACACCTACCACTGTTTTTTTGTTGGGTGTTTTTTTTTTTTATGCAAAGGTCTGCTCTTTTCATTGTGCATACAATGTGATTGCTGGTTTGACACTGCAGGCTACACTGGTTTTATGAAGGATTAAATGCCACCTGAGACATATTTATCCTAAATAAATCACAAATGGTAAACTGCAGCATGTCAGTGTCAACACCCTGTACTGCAGCAGAAAGGTTAGCCATACAGGACTAAGCACAGCGAAGAATTAGCATCCAAGCTGCAAGACCACAGGGCTACAGTTAACAGGAGAAATGATCAAGAAGAAATATTTCCACTGAAAAACATTCAGTTTTTTGAACATCTGTGAGAGTCTTGCAGAGGGCCATCATTTTGTAAAGGTCACCTTTTTCCTGATAACAAACGGGAGTTGATCCTGTCACTGTTTGCTGAAGACAGTATTTAAGAGTAAGTGAACAGCCTGTCACTTTTAAGAAAGATGAGCAAGTCAAACTCGGCTAATTATGAATCTCGATGTCTAACTTGAAATTTACTTTTTTGGGGGTTTGACAAAGACACAACCTTAATTCCTGGAAAAAAAATAAAATTTAAAAAAATAATAATACGAAGAGATGAAAAGACAGCCGGGTCTTATAGCCCCAGAATGAAGCACCTTTTCTAAGCAGCTCTATCAGAAAATACATTTTTAAACAGTTGCTTCAGGAAGGAACTATTGTTTTACCTTAGCCCAACTTTCTTACAGTTGATAATTCTAAGATATTAAACATGATAGGAAACCCAGTTATCTCTAGAGTCAGCATGGCTTATACCCTAAACACTTACACAATTATATTAAGCATGCATGAGGCACACTTCAGAAATTAGATTCTTTTATCTTTATCTATCTAGTGAGCTAGAGAAAGGAAAAGAGAAAATGCACAGACATAACAGATAGCATTCGTTTGCTCCTGCTGAATGCCAGTTCTGTTTATTGCTTAATATTAAAAATCATGATGCTTCATTTTAATGCTAACATTTTATTTGAAAGACAAAAAAATAATCCCCAAACCTTGCCAGTTTATATTTTACAATTTTTTTAAAGAAACAAAAGCAGTTGTATCATGAAACAAATCTTTTCAACATGAACTTGAGTTGAACAATTGCGGTATATCCACAAGTAAATAACTGACATTCTGGACTAAGCGAGAAATACAAGGTCACCTTCTGTTTTTTTTCTACTTGTTAATGTCAATGTCAGAATTTTCTTTAAAACCCCCCCTAACATTTCAGAAATCGCTCACAAAATGAACTGCAAAATGGTATTTATACGAAGCACTATTTATAAGAAAAGCAAAACACTGACATTGACAATGTTTTTTTCAAAAAACGCATATTTCTTATGTAGGACTCTCATCTAAAATTAAGTGGAAGTTACAGGCATCAAGTTCTTCTTCCGGAATATGTATAATCAAGAATTTTCTGAAGTGTAGCTTTTCTGAGCTCGTCTTTAGGGAAAGTCCTATGTGATACCATGAAAGAGTAAGCTACTATGAAAAATTTGGTTTTTAGAAGCAAAAAATACTTATTTTGATGACATATTTTTACCCAGGGGTATTTTAAAGTAAGATTCCAGAAAGTAAAATATCACCTGTTCTTCCTTAAAGTGAAGAAGGGCGGTGATTACAGTATGTAAGCTTACCTGTTCACCTTGTTATTGTGGCGTTTGTATTTTTTGCTTATTTATCTGTTCACAAAATGTACATGTAAGTGGAATTATTTTACTTCTGTGATTATTTTAGACAAAAATGACAGAAGACAGGGAATTACCCTGAGATAAACCAGCATTTAAAAAAAAACAACCAACCCAAAACAAACCAACAAAGAAAGCAGTAAACAGAACAACACCTACTTTGGGGTGGAGGGGGGCTTTTTATCCTCTTTTGTACCCTAATATGCTTGTTTTATAATAATCCCACATAATAATTCTTAGAGCTATTGTAACAAGATTGTACTATCCTTTTCAGCGAACTCCTCCTAGTAGCTGACCCTCACCTCCCACAGGGTGCGTATTTGTTACCTGGCTAGGAGGATGTGGTATTGAGAAGATTTTACAGAAAATGTCGCAGGACTACACCGCCTCCATGGACCTGGTAATTTCCAGCTTTGCCCTGCCTCAAGCCTAGGAGCTGAAGCTCTTCACGCTTCTTGTACTTTGTTATCATCTCTCTGGCCTTGAATTACTTGTGAGTCACCCTCTGTATAAATGACCATGCTTGTTAGCTGTTCTCCTGCTCTCTCAGGGGACACAGCTTCTGCTTTGATAGCAGTACCAGCCTGCAAAATCTCTTGAGACCCAGCTGCCTCTATCACAGCATGTGAGTACACGCCAGGCTCATTCTGCATGTCTGGTGGCAATCCTGTGACGATGTAGTGAGTTGCACCTTCAGAGAAGTTGCCATCGGAATCCTGAACCATGGCTTCAGCTATTTCTTCTGTGACAATGATCTGTGATATTTCCCCATCCGACTCAACTAAATCCATGTGCTCACTTTGGACACTGAGTGCATGGCTACCAGCTTCCTGCATAATTATCTGAGAGCCTTCTCTAGCTACCATATGCACAGTCCCTTCCTCATTTACAATGACCTGAGTGACACCTTCTTTCATCAGCTGGTCGGCTGCAGCCGTATCACATACAGCAAACTGTAATACTCCTTGGACCATTTTCTTGAAGGCAGCTTGAGCTCTCTCCTGAGATGCAATTATAGCCGATGGGTGCATGACCCGCGTCACTACTTCCATAGCTTTGGTATCTTCCTGAGTCTCCTGAACTTCATGGAACATTTGTATTTCTTGTCCCTCTGCATCCCTGGAAACACTGGGCATCTCTGGGTTTGGCATTTGCACGAAATCTTTGTGACTAGACCTGCCTCTGTCAATGAGTCCAGATTTGTTTTCCACTTCACCCAGCTCTGTTACAGCACAAAGCAGGGCATCTAACGCTGAGGAGGAGTCTGGAGGATGGACTGTAGCTTCAGAAGCATCTAAAACTTCTTGTCGCATTATCTGCTGCAGTACAGTGCTACTGGAGTCAGGAACTGCATCTATTCGAATGGTCTCCTCCATCTCAGTTCCTGTTCCTTCAACCACTACCACCTGTGTTGCACCATCTGCTAGCTGCTCGGTAAGTATCTGCCCCGGAACCATACTACTCACGTGCGAGCCGTTTTGATTTGTTGCTATGACTTGCCCGTCTTCTGTAATATGGACCACCCTGGCCATCTGACCGGCCATTGCCAGAGTCTGAAGGGTAGCCGCTGCTGTTTCTTCCACAGAGGCATCAATTGCAAAGTCGCCATCATATCCTTGAATAATAATAACTTGCTGAACTTCTTCAGGTAACTGTGGCTGTCTTCTACTGCCCCGGAAGACCTTCTCTTTAACTGGGGAAACCTCTCCCAGTGCTGCTGCGGTAAAAGGACTTGCAGTTTCCACAAAGGTTGCTCCTTGCCCCTTCAGTCGGCACTCATAGGACTTGGACACAATGCCTACAAGATAAAATATGTTAACATGGTATCATGGCAAATATCAGTTCATTACTTTAACAAATTGTAGCTTAAATGGAAAAAAAATCCTTGACAATTTTTAGATTTCACTGGCAGAAAACACAGATAAAATGAGCAAGTGAACAAAAACAATTTGCATGTTTTCCAAATAACATATTTACAGGTTGAAATAATTGCTGAGTTTAACAATTCTGTAGCCTATTAACAATTTAAATGTGTTTTTAAAAATATGCTGTATAAAAAAGCCCAGATAAATACAGTATACAGTTAAAATACATTAACACATCTTTTATAGAAGATCCTGTTGGTGATACTTCAGCACTTTGGTGTACTGGGGTTGCATGGCAAGGTTTTGACAGTGCGGGGACTACAGGGGTGGCTTCTGTGAGAAGCTGCTAGAAGCTTCCCTGATGCCTGATAGAGCCTGTGCCAGCCGGCTCCAAGATGGACCCAGTACTGGCCAAGGCTGAGCCCACCAGCCGACGGTGGTAATGCCTCTTCGGTAACAGATTTAAGAACAGGAAAATGTTGCTGTGCAACAGCAGTTGCAGACAGAGGATAGGAGTGAGAACGTGAGAGAGGAACAACTCTGCAGACACCAAGGTCAGTGTCATGGTTTAGCCCCAGACAGCAACTAAACACCACCCAGCCGCTTGCTTACTCCCCACACTGCAGTGGGATGGGGGAAGAGAATCAGAAGGGCCAAAGTCAGAAAACCTGCAGGTTGAGATAATAACAGTTTAGTAATTAAAAGAAAACAGTAATAGTAGTAGTAGCATTGATAATAATAATACTATTATAATGAAAAGGAAAATAACGAGAAAGAGAGAGAGAGGTGAAACCTCTCAGGGTTGGGTGGGAAACCCAAACAGCAAGCGATGCAACCACTCACCACCCGCTGACCGACGCTGCCGGTCCCTGAGCTGCAATTGCTGCTTCCCCTGGCCAACTTCCTCCATTACGTCATATGGTATAGAATATCCCTTTGGCCAGTTTGGATCAGCTGTCCTGGCTGTGCCCCCTCCCTTCCCAGCTTCTTGTGCACCCGGCAGACCATGAAAGGCTGGAAAAGTCCTCGACCAGTATAAACACACTTAGCAACAACTAAAACATCAGTGTGTTATCCATATTATTCTCATACTAAGTCCAAAACACAGCACTATACCAGCTACAGTGAAGGAAATTAACCCTATCCCAGCTAAAACCATGACAGTCAGTGAAGAAGGAGGGGGAGGAGGTGCTCCAGGCACCACAGCAGAGATTCACCTGCAGCCCATGGAGGGCCCCACGCTGGACCAGGTGGATGCCCAAAGGAGGCTGTGACCCCATGGGAAGCCCATGCTGGAGGAGGCTCCTGGCAGGACCTGTGGCCCCATGGAGAGAGGAGCCCATGCTGGAGCAGGTTTGCTGGCAGGACTTGTGACCTCGTGGGGGACCCACGCTGGACCAGTCTGTTTCTGAGGGACTGCACCCTGTGGGAGGGACCCATGCTAGAGCAGTTCATGAAGAACTGCAGCCTGTGGGAAGGACTCACACTGGAGCAGTTCATGGAGTACTGTCTCCCATGGGAGGGACCCCACGCTGGAGCAGGGGAAGAGTGTGAGGAGTCCTCCCCCTGAGGAGGAAGGAGCAGCAGAGACAACATGTGATGAACTGACCACAGCCCCCATTCCCTGTCCCCGTGTGCTGCTGGAGGTGAGCAGATAGAGAAATTGGGAATGAAGTTGAGGCTGGGAAGAAGGGAGGGGTGGGGTGAAGGGGTTTTAAGATCTGTTTTTTTTTCTCATTATCCTACAATGATTCGACTGGTAATAAATTAAATTCATTTTCCATAGCCAAGTCTGTTTTGCCCATGATGGTAATTGGTGAGTGATCTCTCCCTGTCCTTACCTTGACCCACAAACCTTTTGTTAGATTTTCTCTCCCTGTCACGGTGAGGAGGGGAGTGATAGAGCGGCTTTGGTGGGCACCTGGTATCCAGCCAGAGTCAACCCACCACATTTAGTAATGAATTTTAGGATTGTATATTACATTAAATGTATCTGGGTGTGAAAAACTGTGGCTGATCTTCTTAATACCCTGCTTTTGTTTGTGAGGTAACTGCCATGCTGTCATTTTGATGCCATTGTCTTCCCCTTCATTTCTCACCTAGCATCTTCTCCAGCACACCTGAATGACTCGGTCACTAGCCTAGTTACCTGGAGAAAACACTTGGTAGTTTTCCTACCCTGAGCAGGATATTCTATAAAATATCATCCACAGAAACCTCAATTACACTTCTTAATTATTTCTACATGAAATCAATTAACAAATTAAAATACCTGTAACCTCCATATTCCAACTGCTTGGTCTGCCACTCAGTCTGGTTTTGCATCATTGAAGGTTTCCTTCTCAGTTCTCATCACTAACAAAAAAGCTTCAGCAAAGGAAATCATGCCCACAGCTTCACAAAGTCAAGACCGCCATCCTCAAAGCATGGCCTCAGGGTTGCCTTCGGCATTTTTCGGGAAGACGTAACTGAGAACACCCTGTAACCAGCTTTGTGGATGTTTGTGGCAGAAAAGATCTAGCAGTCACTGTCTCCCCGCGGCAGTGCCATCCCAAAGCACCCATGCAGATACTGCAGGTGCTGGGAAGTGAGCTTTGGGCCACAACCAGTGCAAGCAGAGAGAAGAGTGGGTCCAGGACACTGAGAATGAGGTGAGGGTCTAATGACAGATGGGCCTTGGGAAGGCTGATTAAGTCCATGCTGCTGAGACTACCCACACCCACACTCCAGTTTAAATTCACCTACACAAACCAAAATCACATCTCTGAATTAACAGGTGTGGCATCTTAGCAGTAATGCACATAGATATGCCATTGCTTATCTGGGATAAAATGAGCAAGGGAAAAAAAAAAAAAGACTTACAGACAAATTTCAGGCTAGCATTGTACTTTCCGAGCCACCAAGACACTTCTAGTGAACAACATGCTCTGTTGAACTCAAGAGGCCAAGCTGGTCTAAGGGGGCTCTTTCACCCCAAGCATAGAGCTGTCAAGGCTCTGATTCCACAGAGAACTAAACTGGGCTCTAAAAACCAGAGGCTCGTTTGCTTAAAGGAAAGTTCACACTTAGGAGCTGTGTTACTCTGAGACTGAGTACTTGGCATCTTGCAGCCTCTAGCAACTTGATATGCTAAGGTGTATATCAAGCTAATATTCCAAGATAACACCAATGCTTAAAAGACTGAGCTCTTGCCGGCATGTATGTATGTATTATCTATCTCTTTTTCTATTACAAAGCTTCTGGTGGAGAACTGCACTGTGAAGCACAAGAAGTATTTTTGTTAAGCTGAAAGGCTGCAAATCACCTTCACAAGTCTAAACCGATGTTATACAACTTCCTCCATCTTAGTTTGCAAGGCAGGTTATCTTTGGAAAAGAAAATTAACAATTTAAACCATTAGAGTGTTTCCAAGTGATGCTGCATGATAAATCTGGCATATGCAATTGAAGTACATTTTGTCAGGCATAAGCAAGAAGGAAGCTTACTGTGGTACGGCTGGTTCTTATACCCACTTTTCCTGTGCTCTCTGTAGGCACTGACATTCACAAGACCCCCCAAAGAGCAGAAAAATAGGAAGGGGAAATCAACATAAAATGACAATTATCTTAGCTCCTCCACATTTTATAATAGAGTAGAAGTAATTAATTCTCTCAGGAATCTTGCTTTGTTGACATGATAAAAGAGGAGCCTGGCAGTGATGTGGCACAAAATCAAAATAACTCTACAAATCATGCATTTTCCACTGGATTTCAAAATCAAAATAACTCTACGATCATAATTTTCACACACGCACAGCAAAATCATGACATCTTTCCCCTAAGATCATGATAATTTATGTATGGGACACAGCGTCACTGCATTGAGGAGAAGCTCCGGTCCAGGGAAGGGATAGAAAAAGGAAATTCATCCTGTTTTCATCTCCTCAAATAAATGCTGTACCCACGAATCTATGCAACTCCAGTCTTTACGGTGCAATTGAATGGGAAGTCTCCTGGGTGAAGAGCTATCCGGTGAATCCCTTGCAGCACTGATAATTATGCCATTCTGACTGCTTGCTTAATCTATTTGAATCCAGAGGTGAGTTAAGCCACTTCCTGACCATTAAAGTAAACTACATGGGTAAATACTGCTGTCACTAAGGGGTGTGATGAAGCTTAACTACACCAACATCTTAACCTCAGCTCAGTGCAACCCCAGCTATTCCATCACAGTTCATAAATGCGATTGCAGGTTCATCTTTTGATTCAGCAATTTAATAACTTCGAGTGCTGTCAGTACTGCTTTGAAAAATGGCTCCTATAAAATGTAACAGCCTCAATCAGATTGTAAAAGATTCACCCACTGAAGATTCTTCCATTTCAACTATAATGAATTAATGTTGAGCTGTGTAGAAGTTCAAGTGTCATTTAAACTAATGTGAATCTACTGTAACTTTAAATTTTAACTGGACTATGACCAAGAATTTACTGGGAACATCAACTCCAATTTTAGTGATTTTTCATGGTAAATATGAATTGCAGATTTTACTGGTTTTCTTTTGTTTTAACAGTGAAAAGCCAAGTAGGGAAGATATTTAGAAAACAACATATTTTGAGGCTTAGCTGCTATTTCGACTTTGGAACAGTGCATTTCTATAATGGAGCACAGCTATCCAACACAACTTTTGTAGGAATTTTTATGTTTTTAAGGAACATGTCACATTCTTGGACTGTATGTAGCAACAAATCATGCTGTCCTACTAAATCCAGCCCGCCTCTCGCCCCCTCTTAAAAACGGGTAAAGGGAAGGGGTAAGTGTTGGCTGACATGGCGAACATAAGCTGCAATACAAGCCCACATTAATATTAGGAAAAGTGGACTTGTTGCTGATTGCACGTCATTGCAAATTAAAAAGATACACAAATAGGCATTAAAATGACAAAACATAATGATATGAGAGCTCATATTCAGACAATTTGTAAAGAGGTGTTTCATATCTAGGGGTGCAATGATCACAGAATTGGTTTCTTTCCAAGAAGTCTGTCATTTCAGCAGAGCCATTATTTATCAGTTGGAGTCCTGAGCGAATGTTAGGTTTTTATTTGAAAATGTCAGGATTTTTAGACATTAAATCCATATTCACAGGTTATTTTAATTCTTGGAGACCACAAACTCCTGAAATGGGGCTAAAAGAAACGCTTTGATGTTTAATGTGCTTCTGGGAAACTACAAATAGGGCTTCGTACCTTTTCCCCTCTCTTTTACTCAATACCTGACTTTCTTTTGTGCGTCTGTTTTATTCTTTTGTTACTGTCATCATTTGTTCCCTACAGAATAAATACCTTATTCTTTTGTTAAGCTTACATTTAATTAAAATGTACAGGATTTGTGCAGTAAACTCGAATGAAACAAATAAAACAAGGGCCCCCTCTCTTGAAGGCATACGTTGTGAATGAAAAATGTCATTACAGACTAAAAAATTTTGCAGTAAACAGGGCCTACAGAGAGAAGTTTCCCCTGTAATGACATCCATAAAATACACAAATGGCACTTTTAGTACCATCCTGAATATGGCATTTTCTGTGCTCTACACACAATCTAAATGGTTTGATCATAGAGCATAATACTCCATTGGGTTTATAGAACAATCAATGTTCCATAAAATGATGTATTTATCCAATAGTAGGCTCAGCAGTTACTGGTGTATGACATTGTAGGACACTGGCTTTGTACTGTTCAGCAGCACACATGCTGGCTGTAAAACTTATCTAACACTACTTCAACAACTTCATCTCATCTGTGTCAAGTAATTTGTTGAAGCCTCAGCTTGGTTTAAAAAAACTTGTAATAAAAATTCATAGAATTTTCAGGAGAATGAAAGCTGATGACAATAGAAAGGTCACATTGTGGCGCCACTCGCGGGGTCGGGGGTCAGCCGCAGTTCTAAAACAGAAAGTAGATTTCATGCATCGTGTAGCAGATAAAGATGGCATTAAGGAGACTTGTCTCAGAAAGAAATGCGTAATGCGTTAGGAAAGTCTGGGCTAGTATTATATGTAAAGCACCACTTTGCTCTCAGCCAGCAGCCTCTTTAGAATTCTAAGCCTTCCCCAAAAGTTGTAGCAAGCGGTTGTGCATGGTGAGGCTAGGCTGAGGACATCCTTCTCAAGGAGCACCTTTAGGACAAAGCAGTAAGTCATAAATGAAATAATCTATTACGACGACGGAAATGATCTGCATTTACACAGCAAGCTTAAACCAGCTATTTTTCCTTTTCTGCAAAAGTTCAGGGAGGCCTGATTTATAGCACCCTATTCAGCAACACTTAATTTTTCAAACTTTGGCGATTAGGTATGTTATTTATTGACACATATGAATATTTGGTATCTACTTAAATGCAATGAATATTAAATAACGCGAATGCAAAGAAACATCTTTTCCTTCAATTAAATACAGCCTTCAAGGAATTTAAAAGATACAGAAAATTCAACTTATATTTGGCATCACTTAATGAGCAACTGCTGTTTTTATTTTAAATGTTATTGTCTACATGGCAGTACAACATTTTGAATGGTACAGTAAGCCCACCATTCAAATTCATAAAGAAATAATTTAGGCCTTGATCAAGTTCCAAGTTTCTGCTCTTTTTTCTTTCTTTTCTTTTTTTTTTGTTATTTTTGTAATGATTTCTACTTTAATTAATTAAGTGCAGTGTAAGAACTGCGGCATAATGTCATAGCTTTGGGATTTCCTTGATTTTTGGAGGCCATAATACACCACATTTTTCAGATCTCTGTCCCTTAACCATAGTAAAAACTATTCTTTCTCATTTTTAGGGTTTTTATGTGCAAGCGATGCATGGGCCAGCATTTTCTAAATCAACTAGTTAAGCTACTAAATCAGAGGTTGTGAAGGCTCATTCATGTCTTCTGCTGAAGGAAAGAAACAAGGATGGGTCAAACCAAGAAGTGAAATAAATCAGCAACCCAAAATGGCTCTGTCGGAACTATTATGTCCACGAAGGGAGAAAATATTTGAAAAGCAGTATAAATAAGTATACCTATAGAGGACTTAAACAGCTCCCTAAGAAACATAAAAAAATTTCCACTGTTGACACAAAGTATGTAAATCTCAACAGATACCAGTGCAGCGCAGTTTTTTTCCTTTCAGTGTACTATTGCTGTAAAAGGAAAATTAAACAACAAAACCAATTCCCAAATAGTGTTCATAGTTCATTTTGTACTTAAAAATCCAGTAATGCCGTGTTTCAGTGCTGAAACTCAAAACACCCTTGGTTTCTATCTTTGTCCTTAACCACTCAATCATGTTTAGAAACTTCAAGGTCTTCTAAGAATTGCTTGAATAAAGGATGAAGTTTTAACCTTTCAGGTATCTTAAACCAAGCAGCAGATGTCCTCTTGCCTTCCTTAAAATGTAAAAGGAGATATTTTTGTAATTCTTTTTCTTTTGAAAAACAGACTGAAATTTCCTGCTTGTTATTTTTACCTCCCACACCTTAGAGGGCTATGATAACAGCAACTAGAAGAAACAAAAGAAAAAACAACCACCAAAATAAATAGCTGAGCCGTTCAGTTAGGGTGTTTAGGCAGTTTGTTTGGTTTGGTTTAGTTTCCCTCCAGTGTCCAATTAACCTCTGGGAAAAGGACTTCTCTGTGAAAAATTTCAGTTTCTCTTTTCCTGCACGCAAGGTCAAAAATGAACACTATCGAGCCCAGTGTTACAGAAGCTATGCAAATACAAAATATACATACCGAAACTCCCACTGATCCTGGCAAACCTGTACAGTGTTAACGTGCAGATTTTACAACTGCCTAACCTGCACAGTAACTGATTTCCTCGTAGACTGCTTTTCCTCTTTACCTGCTTGCCACCATGCAGGCTTGTCTTCTCAACTCCTATGTGTGAGCAAAAACCTCACTGTGGCATATACAGCAATTACCTATATGGGCAAGCAGCGTTAGGGATGTCTTTGGAGTATTTTAGCTAGTTCCTCCAGTGCAATTTTAGGAGCTGGAGTTGAGGATAGCCAGCCTGAACATTTCTTGGCTTCAAGACCACTTCAAAGACTTAGCTTCAAAGACTACTCTGGCCCTCAGTTTGGGAACAACTGACATTGATGCCATATGGATGCACTTTTGCTGTTTTAACCCCCGCAATGCAACGAGAAAGTGCGTTTTTAGCACTTCTGAATCAGAATACCAATTTCAAGAGGTACCGGTTGTGCTTGGTCAAACTGGAGGATTCTGTTTCCTAGGCAGGCAGAACCTATAAGATAACACGAAAAATAATACGAGTGCTAATATGAGAAAATCGGGGGGGAAAAACCCCACAAGCTCTGCTTATAAGGAAAATGATCTGGATTTCTGAAATAGGTCTAGTCCCAGACAGTAACTGTTTTGTCAAAAAAGGCAAAAAACCCCTTTATGTCATTATTATCTCAGCAAGAGCTTTTGTTCTTCAAGAATATATACATTTAGAACCTGATCTTATAAACATTTATCAAGAGTACTGCTTACTGCCATAGTTAGCCTCAATAGTCTCAAAGGGATTAAACATGGTAGCTTGCATTATGCATTGTGTTTGCATAATCAGGCCCTTGGGATTAACAATTCTGAAAGGGGCTAGCCTTCCCTAACGTTTGATGTACATATACGCACTAAAGAGAGCAGACACTTGTAAGGGATACCTAAAATAAAACATCATGTTATTAAATGATCAAGCAGAAATAATATTCTTCTGCACACCTATCAAATTGTGATATTGTGATTTGCTGTATTTATTAATTCTGATTTATGCACCCATTCAGTAAAAAGCAGCACCTGTTCTTTGCTTGAGGGCATGTCTCAACCCATTTGAAAAGCACAGCAGTTTTTAGGGGGAATGCTTGGGAATAACTAGAAATAGTAACTTTCCTTAGTTCTTTTTGTTAGTTAAGATAGCAGAAACTACCATTTCCAATGTGATAGTCATAGCTGTATTTCATTTATAAATTCTACTATGTTACAGTGTATATATTCATATCTTTCCAGAGTAAATTACGGGAAATAACCATTTGTCTTCATTGTAGACACTTTTGTATGTGTAGTAGAAAACAAACCTCTATTCAATAACTGCACAGAGGCACCATTAAAATCAAATTTACAGTAAACAGAACCTGCAGCTGGGGTAAAACACTAACTGTTAGTATTTTAATTATCAGCAAAGCTTTCGGAGGTCTAACATCTGCTCATAGCCAAATGACAGCAGCTGCTTGTGTACACTTAACGTGAATTTCTTCTACAAATATTAAAATGAATTGTATGTTGTGTGTTCATTGTGGCTATATTCTTATTAAGCTTTTTAAGTATATAGGGTATGTTGAAGTTCTTTCTTGTGGCAAATTTGTAAAGGGCTGACCTCTTCAAAAGAATGAGAGGCAAAGACAGCAAAAATTCTTGAGTCTGTAAATTGAAAATGTTTAGGGACAGTACTAGAGGTCACCCTCTGCCAAGATGTTACTAGTAAATGCTAACAAAACATCAGTGGTAAGTTCTGATCATTGTGCACTACAGTAACTTCAAGGACAGGACTTCTCAGCATGCAAGTTGTCAGGAGCCCACGGGATGGGTTATATCAAAAGGTAATGCTCATCTAATAAGTAAAGCAATTAATATGCTATCTTAACAGAAAAAAATTCTGTTTCAATATCCAAAGCATCAGAAATTACCGTACTCTCTTTTGTGGACTTCATCAAAATAATTTTGATGATCATTTTGAGCCCTGATTCATATGATTATAAGCAATAATCTGTCAGGAAGAAGGAGCTATGCTGGGCCAATACGAGATCAGTTAATTTTGCTGAAGAGGTTGAGCTTCATAACTTAATTTTGTAGCTTTTTATCTGGACACTGACATACAGCTGATATTTTCCTTTTTGTCTCTCACCTGCTTGGGAATATAGGAAAGAAACCAGGAGGAATGACATACACCTGGTCAAACGGTAGAGGTTGGTACAGTAAGAGGAAGAGAGCATTACAACCAGCTTCAGAAGAAAACAAGGGAAGGGGGTTTTACATTTTAGCTTGTACAGGTTTTCAGCGGAGAAAGAACTATTTCTTTGCTTTTATAGCATCAAATATAAAGCCAGTGGCTAATAATAGTTGCAATAGATCTACAGCTGGAAAAGAGCACTATGATCATTTAGCCTGCAAGTTGTAGGTCATGCCAACCGGTGTTTTGAAAAAACAACCAGTTAGACACTTCATCCTTACATGTGTAACCACAACATAGGATCAACCACCAGTACAGCTGTCCCCAGACTGGTAGATGGCATGAGACAAAGATGAATTAATTATTACTGTGGTTCCTGAGCTTTTGACACCAGACTTCCCACCTCAAAAGTTGGTCTCAGTGCAAGGGATCCAACTGCTTCTGAGAGGGAGGGAACAGGGCTGGTTAGAGGTGATCCGCTTACAATGCAGAGGCCTTCCCCTCTGCTGGCCCCTCACTCCTCCTGAGGCACTGACAGCATCAAGGCTTACTGCGCCTAAAATGGTGATGGTTGGAAAAGATGCTGATTTTTCAGCTCAGAGTGTCACAGGCTTAGCAGTAATGCTAGGCTTATTTAGGAAGCATGAAGCAGGGTACATGCTGGTCTGGGAGGTGGGATGGGAAGTAGGGGCTGGAGAGATGGGTAACTCTTTTATACCGCTTTCAAGGGTCAAGATTGTGACAAAGTCCTCTTTTCATGATTCACCTCTGGTGAGGGATGGAAGCAGCATGTTTCCAGCATATCTTCAAAGGAAGAGCTGTTCATATAATTGACCCTTCTACTGACAGAAATATACTTTCAGTGCTACTGATACAGTAGTACTTAAATGAGCTGTCTTCCACTTCCAGTGTTAGAAGGCACTAGGCTATATGTAGATAAAACAAGACAGAAGACATCAAAGGTGGTGCTTTCTGAGCCATCACTGAGCACTACTGACGCAGCAATTGCTAAGATGGTGTGCATGCCATGGCTGCACGGGAAGTGCAAAGTGAATGGTTGCACTGCAGCTCTGCCTAAGTGCTCAGGAGCTCCTACTTGAGTTGCTTCTGCTCAGCTGCAAAGCTGTGCTTTCAAAATCTGAATAATTTTCCTACTACTCTGTCGACAAAACTACCTACACTGTTGGTTACCTAGAAGTAGAAATCAACAGGTTTTAGATGGCATATGGAGTTAATACTAAATTGGGAGGAAGTGTTAACATCACTACAAAGAAAAACAGGATGTAACAAGTAAATAGAAAGATAACATTGCAAGATTCAACTTGTGCTACTCCATAGTAGCACTTGTGGAGAAAGTAAATATGCAAAAATGACATTCAATGAGAAAGAAGTCCCCTGAGAACTGTAATGCTGAAGAAATTTAAAGAATGACAGTGTTCATCAAATTACACATGAGTTTATGAAAATGCAAAACAGGAAAAGAAAACAGGCCAAAGCAATTTTTAATTGCACATTCAAAGGCACGTCTGCTACACATTGTTCTGGTACAGATACAACTGAATTATGTCCTGACCTCACTAGAGGAGAGATCTTGACTAAGGAATATTCAGAATAGGGAACAAGAACTATTAGAAGGCTGACTTGCATGGAAATATTGAAGATTTAAGTGCACATATTCTGGCTACATGTTCTGTAAATGTTGAAGAGGGAGGAGAATTTTTGTCCCTTTTGGATGAGCAAAGTCTGATTTTGAGGGAACACTAGAACATTCATGCCATACTGCAGGAAGACGTTTGGACATGGTGAGCAATGGAAAGCCAAGTCAGCTACCTCGTCCACTTCCAGGTGCCAGGGTGACAGAGCTCCCAGATGGAATAAATTGACAGCACAGTAGTTAAGAATATGTTTTATCTTGATTCATCACCATTTGTACTGCAAAACCATACCATTTCCAAGCAGTTCAGTGAAACACAGCATGCGATTCCGCAGTAACTACTTAGTTAACTTTTGTAAACAACTCCATTCTGAACTAAAGTTCACCCAAGACTCTGGCGCCTTAAGTCTTTAAGCCAAAGAATGTACAATGACTGTCAATCAGATGAAGCATGAATCCTATTCAGATATGGACTAGTAAACAAACACTGCCACTCTGTCAGGTCATTTCATTAGCTCTTCTTATTTTTTCCTTCCTGAGACCCAATTTAGACTAGAGAAAGAGGGAATATTTTAAAACTTATTAGTGATCACATTTTTCTAATATATTTTAAGTGCCACTTAGCTCTTACTTCTGATAGCACTTGTTCGCAGATTTATTACATATACCTGTCTACAACTGAAGCCAAATAATGCTTAAAAGCATGTTAATTAAATGATGCCAAGCGGTTTAAAAACACCATGGCTCCTTGTATACTTGTCTGTAGCACAGTGCAGTGAATGTGCCTCTTATTCTGCTGTTACACAGGACCTGCTACGGCAACATTAGTGGTAACATAAGTGGACCCCAAGCACTTTTACTATTGCTGGAACTCAGTTCGCATTTTTCAGTGCAGCAGACAAAATTTCAGAGGAAGTTATGATCATGAGTGGCAAAGCTTGTGATATGCGACAAGACAGAGACCAGATAACACCCCTACCAAAAAAACCCCAGAAGCCTGGAGCTAGATACCTGGAAGATCTGATTTTCAAAACCACTGAGAAACTAACAGCTCCTGCTGACACCTATGTTAATGGGTTCTCATTTCAGCCACCATTTTTTTAATACTTCTTACTCTTTTTCCAGCTACCGTAGTTTAGTGAACTAACAGTTTCCTAACTTCTGGCACATAACAGACAAAAAGTGCAGGAGGACTCATTGTCATTTCACAGGTGGAAATAGCTGCTACGAGTCCTGGGTAGGGCTTGCTTCAAGATTTCAATGCTATATCTTTTGATATATGTTCGAGTGCTCCAAAACCTCTTGAGGTTTATAATTTCTTTCAGTATGTCTCCAAGTACCCTTAAAACATTATTCAGGTGCTTCTACTGAAATAAGACGACTCTAAAGCTATTTGAATGATATTATTGTCTTTATAAAAAGAAAACACACACATGTACACAGAACAAAAATTTTATCAGTGTCTGTATCAGTCCTGAAGGGCAAAGGTGTCCAGGATGGCTGGACATTCTTCAAGAAGGAAATCTTAAAGGCACAGGAGGAGGCTGTCCCTGCGTGCCAAAAGATGAACCAGCAGGGAAGAACAACAGCCTGGCTGAACAGAGCACTTTGGCTGGAACACGGGAAATAAAGGGGATGTTGTGAGGTTATACAGGGAGAAAATTAGAAGGGCCAAAGCCCAACTAGAACTTAATCTGGCTACTGCTGTAAATGACAATAAAAAATGTTTCTATAACTATATTAGCAACAAAAGGAGAGCTAAGAAGAATCTCCACTGTTTATTGGATGTGGGGGGGAGACACAGTTACAAAGGCTGACAAAAAGGCTGAGAGTACTTAATGCCTTCTTTGCCTCAGACTTTAATAGTGAGCCCCAGCCCCTGAGCTGGAAGACAGGGAAGGATTGCAGAATGAAGCCCCGATAATCCAAGGGGAAACGATTAGCGACCTGCTACACCACTTACACACCCACAAGTCTATGGGGCTGGATGGGATCCACCCAAGAGTCCGGAGGGAGCTGGCGGAAGTGCTCACCAAGCCACTCTCCATCATTTACCAGCAGTCCTGGTCAACAGGGGAGGCCCCAGATGACTACAGGCTTGCCAGTGTAACACCCATCTACAAGAAGGGCCAGAAGGAGGATCCAGGGAACTCCAGGCCTGTCAGCCTGACCTCGGTAGTGGGGAAGGTTATGGGGCAGACATTCTTGAGTGAGCTCTCCAGGCATGTACAGGACAACCAGGGGATCAGGTCCAGTCAGCATGGCTTCATGAAAGGCAGGTCCTGCCCGACCAACCTGATCTCCTTCTATGACAAGGTGACCTGCCTAGTGGACGAGGGAAAGGCTGTGGATGTTGTCTACCTGGACTTTAGCAAAGCCTTTGACACAGTTTCCCACAGTATCCTCCTAGAGAAGCTGGCGGCTCATGGCTTGGATGGGCGTGCTCTTTGCTGGGTAAAAAACTGTCTAGATGGCCGAGCCCAGAGAGTTGTGGTGAACAGAGCTACATCCAGTTGGTGGCCAGTCACAAGCGGGGTTCCCCAGGGCTCAGTGTTGGGGCCAGTTCTGTTTAATGTCTTTATCAATGATTTGGATGAGGGGATCGAGTGCGCCCTCAGTAAGTTTGCAGGCAACACCAAGTTGGGCAGGAGTGTTGATCTGTTTGGGGGTAGGAAGGCTCTGTAGAGGGATCTGGACAAGCTGGATTGATGGGCCAAGGCCAACTGTATGAGGTTCAACAAGTCCAAGTGCTGGGTCCTGCACCTGGGTCACAACAACCCCATGCAACGCTCCAGGCTTGGGGAAGAGTGGCGGGAGAGCTGCCTGGCAGAGAAGGACCGGGGCGTGTTGGTTGGCAGCCGGCTGAACATGAGCCAGCAGTGTGCCCAGGTGGGCAAGAAGACCAACAGCATCCGGGCTTGTATCAGGAATAGTGTGGTCAGCAGGAGCAGGGAGGTGATCGTGCCCCTGTACTAGGCACTGGTGAGGCCGCACCTTGAGTAATGTGTTCAGTTTTGGGGCCCTCAGTACAAGAAGGACATTGAGGTGCTGGAGTGTGTCCAAAGAAGGACAAGGAGACTGAGTGTAGACCTTATAGCTCTCTACAACTACCTGAAAGGAGGTTGTAGCGAGGTGGGTGTTGGTCTCTTCTCCCAAGTAACTAGTGATAGGGCAAGAGGAAATGGCCTCAAGTTGAACCAGGGGAGGTTTGGATTGGATATTGAGAAAAATTTCTTCACTGAAAGGGTTGTCAAGCATTGGACCAGGCTGCCCGGGCAGTGGTTGAGTCACCATCCCTGGAGGTATTTCAAAGATGTATAGATGTGGTGTTCAGGGACATGGTTTAGTTGTGGACTTGGCAGTGCTAGGTTAATGGTTGAACTTGATGACTCCAACCTAAACGATTCTATGATTCTAGAAGAACAAGCTAAAAGAAGTCCAAAATTAATGTATTTCTTCCTCCACTTGTTATTTTTTAGGGTCTCATTCACAACAGAGTGAACTCTATGCAAACTTTTTAGGTCTGTGTTTCCTCAATGCAGAATTAGGAAGCAAAATAAAATTTGCTTGCTTTCCACTAGTGCTAGGGACAAGCACATGCAAATGCAAACTGAACAGAACACATTTAAAATCTAATGGCATTTATCTAACCATGTGCCTCTAAAACGGTATCTCCTGAATTGCTCACAATTAGCAATACATTTATCACTAAATAAGACCACAAAATGAAAAAGCATTATTCTAACTTTTCAGGCAGAGAAGTGAAAAACAACAAAACGTGTGTTGCCAGGGTCACACAAGAATTCCCAGGTGTATTGAGTCCCAGCTTTATGCCTTAATCACAGCATTATCATTTCTTTGAAGAGCCTATTGTCAACTCCAAGAGTTGAGGTACTCCATTTACCCACAGTGAAGCACAAGTCACATCATTGCAATTTTCCTGATAATGCCCTGTCAATGAATCAACCCCATGTTCATGAGCAGAGAGGAGTTCAGTGTCCATGTATCCTATAATGAGGCATGCCGGGCTGCAATCTCTGCTGAGATTGTCGTAGGTGTCCACTGATACCATCTGCAATTACAGAGTTTTATGAGATGGAAACTGGTTCATTATGAAAAAGACTCAAGTCTACCAGCTCATTTCACAGATGTCAGATGGTAGACTTCCCGATCATCATGATTCTTACAAGTGCATAAGAAGGGGCCTGTAGTTAGGCTTTGGGGAATTAAGCATATAGCTAATGCTAAGCATAGGCTTAAATGCCGTTCTAAGTTGGACCCTCAGTTAGCCCAAGCCTATGACATATTCAAAACAGGGACTCAGACTCTTTAATTTCTGCTTTACAAGGGCCAAACCAGCACTGCATGTTCCCAGAGGAAGGCAGTCACAAAGGTAGCTAAAAATCACTTTTGCCCCCAGTCAAATGTAACTCTTTCAGACTGATTTCAGCCTGATTCTAACTAGGCAAAATGACTGTATGAACACATTCAAAATATCAGCTGAGTTCCATTTTGAATTGTCACCTATTCAAATAAAGGAATAAAGACATTCCTTTTAAAAGACTAAAGTACCTTATGTATAACTATACATTTTTATAGTTTTTTTAATTAGCTTTATCGAAAAACCTCGCTGTAACACTTAAGAATAGGTAGTGCAGAAAATGCTGTTGATAAACGTTTCTTCTCACAGAGTAGTGCCTCTCCTGTATACATGTTTTTGCACTCTCAGACAATGATCTATACACCTTCAAATATGATAACTATCAGCTTAAACAAACACCTTAACTTCAGACAATTCAGTCTGTTTAAGAACACAGAAATTAAAACCTAGGCACTGAAAGAAGTACAGATTTCTTCTGCAGCCATCAAAAAATGAAGCACTCCTTGGTATAATATAGCCCCCTCCACCCCTTCCAAAATGACCCTGTTTCTGCTGGAGGTGAACCTTGCTGCATTTATTAATTCCCTTTTTAACAAGAGACCACAGAAAAAATCTAAGCTAACAGAGTGTTTAGCAAGGGGACTTAAAATACTAAATTCAGGCCATAGCACAGCTCCAAGCTGTGGGTGAACTTTGATACTCTGAAGACCAAATAGCAGGTGCTGATGACAACCTCTATCATCCTAAATATTAGGAAACCTGCTTATCTGAGTGACTCCCTTTCTCCTCGTGCAACTACCTCAAGTGGCAGTGACAGACATGCTCAAACCATGGTCTCTGGCCTTTCATATGTTCCTTTCACAGACCAGTTTCCATAACAAAGATATACTCCCTCTTGGTCAATTTATCACAACCTCCCCGAACACTTCCCCTCCCACACACGCACTTGGTATCCCTCTGCCTCATGACGAAAAAACAGAACAAAAGCCCACCAACCATACAAAAATTATATTGTACATTTGTAGATTAATGGGCTGATTCTGGCATCTCAATTCAAATGGATTTACAACCACTGTGTTTAGCCCTGTGTGATTTCAAATAGAATTACTTCTGATGAATTTGAATGCAAATTCACAAAGCATTAAAACAAACCGTGTTTAAACTCATTGGTTCATCAGATGCAAATATCGTGCATTAAGCAGGGAATACCCATTCATGAAAATAATGAAAACTGACACCAATATAATAAAATCATTACAGGTTTATGGATTCTGGGACTTAAACAAGCCGTACCCTTGCTTCTCCTAACTGATTAAATGCTTCTTTGCAGTTTACGTTTGATCTGCAATTCAAAAACAAATTAGTTTAGTCTTTGAGCCCAGAACCTTGGCAAATTGCTAGGAGGTTCTACCTTGGATTTGTCTGGGGAGAAGGGCCGGGTAAGGAGAGGAAACCGCGGGGGCAGGGAAGCTAGCAGTGCAGTTGAGAACAGACTGCACAGGAGAAGAAGCAGTCAGATAAATCGAGGCTTACAGACTCTACCGGCAAGCATTCATAAAACCACGGCGTGAATAGTATTGTGCAGAACAAAAGGCAATGATGATAAAATTGGGCACTTTTGTTTAATAAAGCTGGCACAGATGGGTTTGTCACACCATGTGCTTCATTTTTATGAAACCTCAACCACCTTCACTTTGCATCATGTTTGTAGACAAGGGGTTTAAGTGCAGTAGGGCAACGGATTGCCAATTATTTCTGGGATTGTCCCATGGCAAGCAACCAAAAATGAATGCAGTCATGTTCTAGCTGATAAAGTAGATCCCTGGAGTTGCATCTAAACAGTATATATATAGTGGGGGTCTTCCATTAATCCCCCTTGTCTAATTATCATGAACAGGTTTTCATTTTCAGTTAGATGACAACAGCCTAGCTCAAAAGTTTCCAGTAGAATCTTTGTATCTAGATATTAAATTCTTCTCATAATGATATTTAAAACAGCAAAACATTCCTCACTGAGGCATATAATGCTGATAATGCACTATTTTGCTGCAAAATCTATGCAGTATAAAAAGTTCTTTGCTGCATCATAATCTGCTTCCATTTGTGTATGAACAGCACTTGTAGTAAAAGGAAATGTAACACCAAGTTCTACTTAAACAACAGCTCCAAAGGAGGTCGGGAGATAACCCAGCCAACACACAACAAAAATAGCTCGTTCTCAAAACCATTTTGTTTCTCTTTTTTTTTAATCCATTCACACTAACATTAAATATTTTAAACAAAAATATTTAGAGATTTATATGTTGGGATGGTTTGAGGGCAATTCACTTCGTAGAGTTCAGGTACCATCTAGATGTGCAGCAAACACCAGAAAGCCCAAGCCTCTCCATAACTTTAACCCGTTGTCCCAGGAAAGCTCCTACTTGTGAGGACAGAGATGCATGAATGAAAAGATCAAACTAGCTGTGAAGTCCTTAAGATCTACACTGTCAGATGTGAATGTCTTGAATTAGATACACTGGTATTTAAAAGACCATTAGGCATTTCTATGAGGCAACATGCAACACCACACTGACAATGTAGCTGACACTGGGCCACAGGGGATTTGAGAAGCCTGGCTGTTCTAGCACTGCAGCAGCCCAGTACCCACTGTCTCTACCAGCTTTTATAAATCCTTACTTGGCCAGCAGATCGAGGACATCCATTCCTATGACAGCCCTGCGATTTGTATCTATGGCTTCGTTACATCCAGTGAACGGCACATGGAACAATACTGGTCAGACATTAAGAGTAAAATCATGGCCACATTTAGGACATGGGACAAAATTCCCACTGATTCACAATGTGATTAATATAATTTTGATTTAAAACACACAAAAAAAAAGAGATCTGGATTTTGCTTATTCTCCATTTAGTGCCAGTACTCTCAGATCCATCCTGGCTTCCAAATGGCATTAAGATGCTGGTTAAAAGCTACCTAGTCCTGAATCGCCCAGGATAGTCACTGTGTTTAACTCTGTTGCTCTTCCCACATCCTTTTTCATGAGCACAGTCAACAGCGCTATTTGGGATGGGCTTGTTTTTTTACAGAGAAAGAAATGTCCGTCACATTTTCTTATCAATTCTGAAACTGGTCCTGAAACTAGACTAAAATAGCTTCTGATTACGGATATTTTCTGTGAACCATGAGGCAGGTGAGGACTTGTTTTTTCCTCATGACCTATTAGCTAAGCTCTTGACTGCTGCTGAGAAGCTGCTGTAGCATTAATTAAAATTTGGACTGGTTGAAGTGATATATCATGAAACCTTGGCTTTAAGAATTGCCAAATACCAGATCAAACTCGACTTCTCAGTGCTACATGCATCTTCTGTTTTCTTTTTTTTTTTTTTTTCCTCCCCACTGTATGAACGTGGGAGAAACACAATACTCAAGCATAAAGGACCACCTTAATCTGCATTAGAATGAGATGTACGGGTATGTAGTAAGTGCCAATCTGAGCACTCAGATGTGGAATTAGGACTTTGTATATAGGCACTTATTTTAGAAAGTGGATCTCAGAGGATATATAGGGTTGCCCACTTAGCTTGGAAAACCCTGTTCCAGTTTTAAAAGCTACTTGTCACTGCAGAGCAATTTTGAAGCAAAGTGGTATGTTTGGTGGCCTCATTTGCATGACAATACCCAGAATGCTCTCCTAACTCACAGCTATTTCAGGGAAGGGCTGATGCATTTAAGCTTGGAGAATAAACCCAAATCATGTGGGTGTACTGCTGCATATAATTGTAATACTCCCCCCCCCACCCCAACCCATGGGCAAAAGGTAGAGCTATTAAAGTGGGTAATCATTATAGGTAACCGAACTAACCTGTTCGTCATCAACATTTACTAGAAATCAAAATTACAAATGGTAGTTTGGCAAGTCTCTAACACGTTAATTGATTAGCTGGGCACCTCATACCCATGTGTACACATTTTAAGTGTTGACATCAGTCATCAAGGTTTCTGCGAAGAGCTGTCCCAATATATTAACAATCAATTAGAAAAACTAAACAACTTACAACATAAAGCACAGCTATAGAATAACAGTTCATCAAGATGGACTTGCTCGTCTCCTGCGCTTCTCCTCTCTCACAGCTTGCTACACGAAATAAATGCGCTACACTGACTTACACCACAGTACAGAATATCATGGTCTACTCTGTTGTGTGTATTTCACTGCTGAGAAGCTGTAACACCTATTGTCAGTTTCCCACAATCAAAGTAATTTGGTTAAATAATTGGTTTACATTTACCATATTTTATTTGCCTCACAAAAATAAATGTTATAACAGAAGATCATCTGAAGAGGAGGGAACGCTATGGTGATAACACTAGTATGGTGCCAATATATGGAGAAATGTGTATTTTGTGCGTATAAACAATGACATGAACCTTCAGCTGTTCAGAGAACAAAGCTTTACACCTGAGTTAATATTATATGTGCATTCTGGTGTGTGTGTGCGCGTTTGTCCGTATGGGAGTGAAATTCTGCTCTTGGATTTTGGCACTGAAATTAAAGAACACTGCTTTAAATGCTGATTAACTGGTGATCATTTATAACTTGTTCTTGATACGTTATAAATGATGGCATTCTTTTCTACTTACTCTATCAGTTACATGAAGTCTGCACTCACAGGTGAAACAATGGCTTTTCTATACCTAAAATCAGGTTGATGACATCATGATAACCCTTCAAGCCATTCTCAGCCTTTCAGCTGTTTTTCTCTCTTTCATTTTATATAATACATGGGTTTGACCACAATTTTTATAGCTCCTCCCCAGACGCAGAAAGGGAACACAGTAACTAGGTGCCTGCAGCAATCGACAGAAGCGGTTTCCTTTAACCTCCCTCTAGACTACCAGGCGTGAAGAACAGCTGAAGCATTTGCCTTCAGCCACCAGAGTGGCTCTTTTTCCAGATGTCGCTGGAACAGCTTCATTCAGAACAGGCTGCCACCGGTGTTCCTTCAAAATTCTGCCAGAATGGCTTAAACTCAGAAGTAATTAAAAGCCTTTGAAAAACTCATAAGTCAAGGGAGTGGCATAACACCCATTAATTACAGCGCTCAGTGATGTCACACCTGTGACTTATTAGAGGCTATCCTGAAGTGGGTTCAGAGCTGCTGTTCGTAATTTATAACGATATTTTGAAGACCGCCTATGGAAAAGCAGTATCTAATTGGGATGGTACATATTTAATAATAGCTGATTGCATCATATAAAGAATAATACGGTGGCTTTCATTGTAAAACTATCACCGATGAACACAGGTTTAAATACCAAACACACCACCGCAAAATGTTCCACCTGCAGTTGGACCATGACCCTGTGACAACTCTGATCTAGTCTGACTGTAGCTCCGGTAACTTCAATCAACAGTCAACTCTAAGAAGGACAGAAAAAAGAACTTCAAAGAAAAAAGCAATTGCTGTTTTTTTCCCAGTGGGTCCTGCTATTGACTAATTTTAATATGTTAATACTGTTAGTGGAATCTGAAGGTCTACATACGGTTTCTTAATTATGCTCGTCTCTACTTGCAGGATTTAAACACTTGTAAGGAAAGTAAAATCCTGAACAGGTTACCTGAAATAAACAGGGGTACATTTATTTCCGTCAGTCCTCAGATGCTATTTTTGCTAGAATATAGGACATACTGCCTACAGAACATTAAATTAAATTACATGGAACAATACTAGATTTTATGAATTTGCAGTAAAACTTGCCTATATTTGAGAATAATTTACAGGAAAAAAAAAATTGCAATGTTTCTGCAACAGATTAAAACCTGCAAATTGCTTTTTTCCTTTGTCTGTTTTGAGTTTAAATGGAAACAAACCCTACAGTATAGAATTGGCTTAAGGTCACCTGTCTACAAGGGATTACTGTGTAGTTCCTTTTATATTTTTCCCCCTACTAGTTTGAGGGACAAAAGGGCAGCAGTACCCTAAGGGCTTTTTCAAATAACCTCTTTAGCAAATAAAGTCATACCCTATGTATAGAGGCCATTTCATCCCAGTCCCATGGGCTGCCTGTAGGGTAAAATACTGAATTTTTCTGGCATATGTCAGTGAATGTGAAAGAGAGGACCACTACTTACAGAAAGTTAAAGGCTGAATGAAAGAATGTGAATTTCCTTAATGCGTTAATTTAAAACATTATATATCAAAGCTGAAAACATCAGCTATAAGCATCTCGGAGAAACACTGGAATGCATTTATGTGAACCATACAGAGCCTCACATACCAACAACTGATTTACTATGGCTTGAAAACGAAACAGATTCAGCTTATCTGAAGTCTCAACAAACCAACCAACCAAACATTTTCTCTGGGGAAAATAAAACGAAATTGGGCCTTTTCTTTATGGATATAATCCTATGACCGTGTCAACTTAACGTTGCCATAAACATCTCTGAATCAACTGTCAAGAAAGAATCTGTTATGCTTATATAAATTCCTATTAATGTTGTTTCTATTGCTGCACCCCACTTCTGTAATTGGTTACAAGATAACGTGCAAAACCCCAAACTTTCAAGTATTCGTAAGGTATAAAATAATGGTTTTAAAACAAATGATTTGACAGCTGCAAATGCAGGATAACACCTAGTTACATTATAGAAACAGTGTGGATAATTACTTTTTTCAAAAGGAAAGACTCCATGGACCACAGTCCTGTCTGAATTTCCCTGCAGCTCAGATAATGTGCAGTAATACAAATCCTGTTGTCACCTCAACCTAAAGTCTTTTTATCATCTGTACATCAGTAAGAATGATGAGAGACGTCCCATGATTCTAACAGTCTTCCTTTGAAGGATCCACATGTTAATTACTGCACTAATTATGGTTTTTGAATAACCAAATGAAGTAAGCAGTCTATGGGAGGTACAGGCATAAACCTAAGACTGAGAAAATACTAGTTACTGAAGTCATCAGTGTAAACTGACACATTGAACATGCTTAAAAGAAGTAGAAGAAGTAGATTTTAAAAGACAAGCATCTTCAATAATTAGGGTTCCATACGGGAAAAAGAAATGTTATTTCTTAATGGCAAGTGCATTTAAACTGTTATCTAAAGATCTGAAGGTAAGCCTGCTTAATTCACTGCTTCTTCTTTTGTTATTAGGAAAACATAATTGTTCCAAATAATTAGCACTAGAGTACATCACAAGCTGACAACAAAATTATAGAAATCTTCATATTCAGATCCGTCTAGCTGGCTATTAGGAACAGTTTCTGATCATAACCCATTAGTTGAAGTGCTGTGAGTTCTTGATTGCCACCAAATAACCTCAGATATCTGCCTAAGTTAACAGCCTCTATTTATTCAGACTTTTCTTGACAGTAAAAATTGCTTACGATTTTTACAGCTGCCACACAAAAGAACAGTATCGGATGTGCGCACTTGGAAGATTAGGTGATAAAATAATTGAAATGTGGATTTTAGACACAATTTTAACTCCTAACTTTCTAAATGAAAAACAGCTAAGGGATTTCAGTGTGCTACAATGGTACTATTGCCTTTCCTGTTTATTAAAAATTAAAATGAACAGATTTCAAATCTTTCTAGTGGTGATGTCCACGCTAATCAAAATAAGATTTGTTTGGGGTGAGGTTTTTTGGCATAACAGCCCTACTTTGTCCCTTTTTCCCATTGAACACCTACTAATCAACAGCTAAAGATTTCTCTGTATCTTAAAGCTCAACCCTTTTTTTTTTTTTTTTTGTACTTTCTTGTGAATAATGCCAGGACATAAACGGCTGTTAATTCATTTCTTAAACAGCTAACTAGCAGGCATAGCACCACAGCAAAAGCTACCAGAAAGTGTGGCATGTTTTTAAAAGACACTGACATATGAATCTTCTGACAGAAATCACTGCTGTAACTCCAAAAGGAGGAAAAAAAAAAACACCAAAAAGCTCCTGCATACACACGGTAGAGGAGGGAAGTGTACTTTCTTAGTTACTTACCCAGCTTCAGTGAGTGGATTATTGATAATGTAATACAGAAAAAAATGAAAACTTGTTTAAATTTCCAATCTAATACTTTAGTTATCTATAATGCTACTTGAAGCTGCTTTCAAAATGCTTTTTTTGTGATAATAGCTTGGTTTATAAACCTACAAAGCTTTATGTCAAATCCCATGAGGGATAACTTTGATTACTGGAGTAATTAATGATGCTGGATAGTAATATGGATTTTCTGTTAAGATTTGAGTTTGAAGTTAATTAGTCTCCACATTATGATTTGCTGATTAATTACAGATATTTAGTTATAAAGAGAGATGTTAATTATTAATCTAAAAAATCATCTAGTGTAATTAACTAAAACTTTGACGTCAGTCACCACTCTCCTTGTATGTAACTTCCAAGGTGCCAGTTCTACTGGGGGAGGCACAGGCCTTCCCCAAAAGGTAAAAGAAATCCTGCTGCTATCTTTTTTGTGTATATAGTATAGTGAACAAATTTTACTCTTAATTTGTCAGGACAAGCCACCCACTTTGAAGCAGGACAGTAACTTAATTCTCGTCGAAGGACTGATCTTTCATCGCGTATTCTTACAATATGCCCCATCTTATCACAGAAAAAAATGTGCTATAAAAGAAATTCCACTATGAGTCTTAACTGGGTGTACTCTTGAAATCATGTCTTAACCTCAGAGCTGTGATGTTCTTCTGACTGATGGGCTTTGTCAGTTTCTGTGTTAAACTCTGGAATGAGCTTCAGCGTTGCTACAGATATCTGTATTTTCCAGCAGCAGCAGCCTTTAGCAGTGCCAAGAAAATATTAGAGCAAAACTACTCATTAATGTAATAATGCAGTTAGAATTTGAAATCACCTTTTGCTTAAAAAGAAACCCCGCCTTATCTCCCCCCCCCCATTCCCTTCTCATCTGCAAGAAACAAATCTTACTGTTACTGTAAAGGGGAGGGGAATGTGATTAAGAAAAAGGGTTAAACCAAAAAGCATCAGCAGCACACCAATGTCCTGGAATTTACCCTAGTAACACAGACTCTGAACAGGGATCTGTTTACATTATCTCTAGATCATCTTGACAATATTTATTCTCTATTTACCTAAATGAGGCAATATGATGATATTTATTGCTCAGAATGGCTAAATATAGACTTTTCCTGAGCACTCAGTACCATAGTGGGAGGTTTTGCTCTAATCTACATCTTTAAACTGACAAGCTGGAGCATTCCTAATGAATGCCTCTTTTCATCTGGATGTCTGTGTGTATTTGACAGTATAAATATTTAGCAATATCGGAGTCAGCTTGTGATTTTACCCAGATGGACTGATTGATGCCTTGGCTTGACGTTGCCAAAGACAATCCATGTCGTTATATAAGCAATTTCCCTCTTACTTCCTAAGAAGCAATTAGGTGGCCAAAGGCAGCAACCCAAAAATAGTGAGAATACTTCTGGTATCAGCTGACAACTCTGAGGGATAAATAAAATATGGTACTTAAATTATTACCACTTTACTTTCATGAATCATGGGATTAAAGCTTTCACTTCTAAAGTACATATAAATTGCAGGGTTTCTTATGTCTGTAATTTGCAAGAATCTAAGTTAAAATACCAGCTAATCAGTCAACTCACATTCACCTTGGGAAAAGTACCACCCTTCCTTGTCATTTTTGTAAATTGCATGCCTAAGCACCAATGTTATTTTCAGGGGGAAAAAAAGCTTGTTGTCAATAACATATATTGCAGTCTAGTTAAAACAACATTTGTTAAGGTTTAATCGCAAATGTAATCTGCTTTTAAAGTTTAGACAGAACGCTCAGAGAAATTCAAGGGACAGATAATAAATCATTTTCTGCTATCTTGGGTGTGAACAAGGTAGGCTGGAGTCTTGCAGGTGTGCTGCTTCTTCCTCTTGCATGTCGCAGACTGTTGCTGGGTTTTTCCATAAACCATTCAAAAACACAGGGACTCCAGCAGCTAAGAAAGAAGGAATTTTTGTACTGTCTGACTTTCAAGCTACCTAAGTGGCACTTTTCATATCGTCAAATATTCCCAATCATTTTATTCAGTTTGTATCTTTGGCATCCACTTTGTAATTCATAACGTGTCTGCGTAACAAATTGCAGCATCGAGAAGTTTTAGCTAAATTTCATGCACACACATTGAAAAATACGTGAATACAAGAAAAATCCCAGATACTGAATGTCAGCTTTACATTAGCAATGCACTGTTTGTCCGTGTCGGTTTTACATGGTGTAAGATGCCTGCAATGATTATGTCACGTGCTCTTGTGCATGTTAGTGCTTTGGGGGGAAAGAACAGTTGCACATTATTTTTGGCAACAGTAACATTCACATTTCTCAGCCACGCTGTTGATTCCGCTCCCCTCCCCAAACACCTTTAGTTTCTTTGTTTTCTATTAACTCATCCCAGTCTTTGTATAACCCATGCAATAACCCAGGAGAAAGGGCAAGGAAGACATTATTCTTCTTGACACTAATACCTATAGATCCTGTTCTGCAGTGATACCTCTCCCTCTCAAAGTGTCTCAGCTAACAGAATTCTCCAAACTCAAGAGCTGGCATTGTTAATATATTCCACCAGCAAGTGGGACGCAATGCCCACCAGTAATCAGCCATACACCGCAAGGCTTCTTGGGGACTGACTGTCTGCATGTGATGTACAGGATCTCTCAGAGCAGCACGCATCGGCTACAGCACTTTCTTCTGAAAGGCAGACTCTGACTTACCTGTTTTATTATTATTCTGTGACCAGCTAGGTGCCAAATAAAAATGAATGTATGCTGTTTTGTATTTATTGGATTTGATTAGTAATAAATTTGTTATTGACCAGATCCAGAGTGTGAAGGCCTGAGGCACAATCCAATGGTCTCTACTCACTTGATCATTACACCCTGCACTTTCAATCAAGCTGCATTGAATTGTGTTACTCTGTGTTTTGCTTCTGAATTGTCTGGTTGGAGAACGGAGGGTGGGGGGATGGAGGGAGAGGAAAGTTCATGTTTTCTAGTGAGAAAATCAGGAAAGAAAGGGAAGGCTGGCCCTTTAAACTGGAGGATAACTACAGTACAATACCGAAAGAAATCTGGTGATAGAGTGCACTGTACATGGTACAATCCGCTGCACAGGTTGACGTGAGAAATTACTAGGTCCGATAAGGCAAAGTTTAGAATAAACTGCATTGTTTTACAAAATATGTCATTGGGAAAAATGCATTAACTCTAATCAGCCAAAATGGTGTGATTCATTGCTTAATTTCAGGGTACCAGGCTATAAATTATATCAGGCCTGCCACAACTAATTTTTGCAGTGGCATACTAGATGAAAAATGAAATGTCCAAGTGGCTACAAGTGAAAAGCTTCCATCTTTCTTCCACAGCTGAATATTACTTACTCTAATGATGTATAATAGCCTGCAACTACACTTAACCTGTGCATTAAATGGCAGCACAAACTGTTTACCTAGAGTTATGAAGAAGAAAACAGCAAATCAAGCAAAGGAATCTAGAGTGTGTACATTAACCTCCCACATGCCAACATAATTGTCCCCTACAGATGATGTATAACACTGGCTCCAAATCATACTTATTTTTTTTTCATTACACATAATAGCTTATGCTTCAAGTATCAAAAGTGTCAAAGCATGTGTGATAAATTGATGCCAAAATGTACCTAATTAATAAGTCTGATGATGTTTAGATTAAAACAGATGTTGGTTATGTTGTTAACGGAACGGCAGCTAATAAAAATAATTGCAACCTATATGCCTAAAACCTGCAGGTATTATTAAAAAGAACAACAAAACCGTGTCATATCTGAACAGTACAAAATGGTTAGTAAGCTTTTTTGGATGAAAATATTCTTTTATGTACAAATACCTAACAACAGATCAAAGCAGTTAATCAGATCAGCAGTACTAACAACTACCCCTTGTTTAAAATCCATCGCTAGGCTTCATGTGGAGCTCACTTTTACTGGTGATACTCTGTGTGCAACAAAAAACACTGTAAAGCATACTTGCTGTTATTCACTTACAATAAATAAGGTGAATTCTTTGTTGATTATGTGAAAAAAAAAAGATAATGAACTCCAGAAAGTTTCTAAATGTGATGAAGCAATCCATGATTACTAGAAGTATCTTGTAGGTACTATTGATTTCAACAGTTTAAATTCCACCACAAATAAACTAGAAACAACCAATATTTTAAAATTAGCTTTAACCCATACATTAAATATCATAATATTTAAAATCTTGGGTTTTTTCCCCTTGATGGAAAATAACTGCTTATCACTTTGTTTCCTTTAAAAATACAGTATCCAAGGAGAATCAGTTGACGGAAAACCTGATGACAAGAAATGCTATCGGTCTGAAGCAAGTTTTGGAGAATCTGATTAGGTCTCATGCTGCAATACTAGGTATTCCATTTTTGCCAAAGGGCCAGCTATTATTATTAACATCATTTGTCTGAATCATTACTCTGCACCTTGGTTCAGCAAACACTATGAAGATGGCATGGTAATAAATGACCTCAGGATTCTTTCCTGCTTCGGCCTGTTTTTATCTGCCACCTCTCTACCGTCAGCTCCATCTTTCTGAACCTCTCTGAATCCCCAAAAGGGACGGGGCATCTATTTGTTTTCCACTAGGTTACCACTCTGTCTATTGTTGTTTGCACTAAAGGGTACGAATTCAATTCATTCTTGTGACATAAAAGCACTGATACAGTAAATTTTTTGCCCAAGAGAAAACACAAACAAAGTTGCTGAATATGGGCTAAGATGTGAAGCACTTGTATGTACATGAAGGAGCTTTCTAAGACAGTCTTGCTCGCTGAATATTGTTTTTTCTCCACCACAATCTAGACAATCACATTAGAGCATTTTAAATTCACGCTAACTTTGCCAATTGGTATCTCTTGCAAAACAGTGACTGTGCAGGAAGGGTTAAGTAATATATCCTATCGTACCTATAAGCAAGAGAAGAAACAAAGGACTGGGAGGTGAAATAGCCAATCAGTAGCTAGAAGATTAAGTAAGCCAGTGCTTCTGGGATAATAAGGGTTAGTGAGAACGGCACATGAGAACTGAGGAAAATAACAAATAACCAAGGAGAAAAGACTTAAAAACAGTTAAGTATGAAAATTGGAATGAGAGAGAATGGCAGGATGTTGATTAACCTTATTTTTCTGCATGTTGAAATTCACAAAATTAATTTACCTTTACTTATATCTAAACATGGCAAAAATAATGAATCTGCCATCTGAATGAATCAATCAAAACTGAACAGACCAGGGATAATGTCTGATACTCCACTCTGCAAAATAAAACCAAAACCTTTCAGAGATGTAATAGGACTCTTAAATAATAAAACATACAAATTTTCCTCTTTAGTAACAAGAAGTATTAAGTGTTGGAAAACGCTCTATCAGGAACAGCTAGCTCTTCAAGATTTCCCAGTTACAAACATCTAGTCTGAGATTCCATCCTTTTGCATTTTATGAGATTGATTATGAGAAGGCGGATTTCATGAGACGGTCCATTAAAAAACCTAAATTTCAATGACCCAATATATGTAAACATATCAGGCTTTGAGGGAATTTAATTCATGTAAATGTAGTTATAAAGCATACTTAGCACTGGCTTTTCACGGCCAGGGGCATCTTATTTTCCCAAATACACTGTTAAAAAGTGCCAAACTTGGTAAACCCTACAGAAAACAGCCAAGTACTTTCTTGTCTGTCTTACAGAATGCTTAAAAATAACACTCCTAAATCTGAAAGGCTATAACTGTTTACAAAACCTGAAAGGTTGCATTATATGCGACTTTCTTTGCTATCAAAATGCTCTACATTCCTGCCAGAAGTTAAGAAGTTATCACTTGAAAATCACTGGCTAATCTAGCTTGTGCTAAGATGGATTTTTAATGAAAGTTTAATGAATGATAAATACTTGTTTCTTGATAAATGTTTAATTATGCCAATAATTACCAACTGCTGAAAACTACTGTTGTGTTAATAATGGCATTTTAGTACACAAGCAGTTTCATGAGTCATGATGCTGTTAAAGATCAGAATTCCATCTGTCTAATGCAAACTAGCAAAACAAAAGAAAAGTCTAATTAATATTTTGATACATCTTCCCTATACACTTTAAAACTGATGTCCTTTTGTGAAAGAATAAATTTGCTTGCTCCCTTTTTGAGAGAAGAAATAAATGTCTCAGAGCCATTATATTATTAATCATTACTTCTATCTGAACCTAAAAACTGAAAGAGAAGAAGAAATCAAGCCATATGTACGAATGCTTTTTGTTGACTTTTTTTTTGGAGGAGGAGAGAATAGGCTGTTATAGTAATGATGAGACTGAGTTTTCGTCTGAAGTACTTTGAATCATCTAGGTACCACACAAATTTTGTTTCATTCATCTGCAGAGTTATCTAGGACTATTTCCCTGATGTCAAAAAGCCAGCAGACTGCAACCCTCACCCTCTCAGAAGTGAGGGGTCAAGAAACATCAAATTGCCCTGATTCCCTCCAATGGGGCCGAATAAATCGGAGATCTTCTAAGAAGTGCAAAGAAGATAACAATATAGATATGCAATACATCAGGACAAAGTTCAAAGAAAGACTATTGCTGTGAAAAATAATGGGAGATCAAGGAGACTTCCACTGACTTATCTGTTCCAGGATTCCTCTTAGTTTGAAAATACCTTCCATATTCATTGTGCTCATGGCTTATTTCTGCTCTGCCTCTCACATAATTGCCACAACACCTGTGGACAGCCTAGCCAGGCATCCTGGCAACGTGTTAATCCATCGCGCATGCCACAGCACATGAGAACCTAAAGGTGTGCTCTGGTTATCCCTCAGAGTGCAACTGCAGGCTTGCAATGCGTGCAGCATGCACGTCTGGTCTTGAAGACGGCCTTTGGCTTGCCTTTCTTATAAAGTTCTATAGGCCTGATCCAAACCCCACTGTAATCAGTAAAAAGTTTCCCATGGACTGCTAAGAATTTTCAGTCAGCCCCTGTCTAAAATGCTGGGGTTACATCCATTATGTAGTCAACAAGTGTAAATTCCTTGTAGGCGTACTCATTTGTAAGGAAGTCCTGCAACACATGTCAGTTGAGATCTGAATTATTCTTAACAAACTGTTGAACAGGTACTTTAATACAACAAAAATACCTTCATTTGTGAAATTCAAAATATAAACAGGATCATACTGTTCTATGAAACAGTACATTAAAAAATATTTTTTTGTGGGTAGAAATTAAGGTTTTAATGATTGAAATACAACTTCTTCCCTGCAGCAATTCCAATGTTACAATATATTTTGCCTCAGGATATTTAAAAGGAGTTTCTGGTTCTTATAAATGTTGAGTTTACATTCTTATAAATGTTGAGTTTTTCCTTCTTCTTGAACTTATTTAAAATTTCAATTTAAATGGATCTTTGCTTTTCACTGCAAAGACTGGACAGAGCACTACAAAACTTATTTTATTCAGTAATCTTGTACCTTATGTGTGTTCGACTAGAGGGTCCCATAAATTGTTTCCATTTCCTACATCTACAACTCAATGACACAAATTTGCTTTCTACATAAATGCAATGCATTTTTTCAGATGGTATTCTTCTTTAACATTTATGTAATCTTTGCTGTGCATCAGAATGTATTGGAGGGGTTTGACCTCTACTTGGGTACCTTAAAGAATACTTTGCTGCTGAAACTATTCCTGTAGTTTGAAAATTGCCCGACACCTTCGATTTATTTTTCAGTATGTTTTTTGCAGATTGGCAGTAGTTCATACAAATAGGCGGTTAACCCCATAAACAGGCAATAAGCCCAAATACTGAACCAAACAAACATATTCATGAAATATCAGAAAGGAGTTTTTCTTGCTGGAGAGAAAGGCATGCTGCTATGGATTAGCGCAGTGAGCATGTTAGCATCCATACAGCACCTGCAATGCAATGCAGAAGTCAGTGCAGTGAAACAGAAAACAAAGCCCATCCTGACAAACGGCTGGTGGCTAACAACACTTCTTCCATAAGAATAGCTTAAGAGAGTGAAGTACAAATGCAAGGGTATACTCAAACATATATTGACAACTTTTCTGCAGTTGAATCATAGTGGACTCTAAGGTTATAAGAATTGCCTCGTTTGTACAGCAACGTACGATGTCACCGGTTATAGCCTTTCTGATGCTGTCATACCATGTTCTCTAACACTTGGAACCTAAAGGCAATAATTTATAGCTATTACACTCAATATTCTTTATTTTAAATAGATGCAAGCCCCATGCATCTCCTAATGCTATGGTAAATTTTACACACCCCAACTAATCAGAACCATAAGGAAACTGACCATTTTGATTGAGCCAAAATGTTCTCCAGACCCATGAGGGGGGACAAACTCCACTCCCATATGATGGTGGGGCAAGCAAGTCATTCCTAAATCCAATCAATTTCAGGAAAAGGGGCTGCTTTGCTCCTCATAGCTCCTTCTGACAGACAGTAGAACAGATCAGTTAACCTCGTCCAAAAGCATTACCATAAATTATAAAAATATTGACATTCTTAGTGAAAGAATACAGCAATTTGCAGCCCACACGGTTCTTAAAGATAGTCCAGTTCTGAGTGACTTGTCTATGAGACCTTCATTCCATTGCAATACTACAGTGGAGTTTATATTAAAAATGCTGCTTACAAAAATCAAATATCTGTTTTAATCCCATTGCCCCCAGCCTTCATCCTCTATTTCAAATTCTTTGCAAACATTGCTCCTCTTGAAGGCAACAAACATAGAATGTTTCATCCTGAATACCTCAGAAACAATTAAATATGTACTGTGTTAATAATATTTTGTTTCTCTGTGCTTTTAAGGCTTGGTAACACACCAGTAAAAACTGCCTGTGCCTACACTTCTCTCATTACAGCTGGACTGGGTGGAGCTCTGCTGACTGGAACTGAAAGGTGGAAGATATCTCCTAAAAATACGTGGTGGAGACAGCCGTATATTAGAGTTTCACTCCACGTAAATGGAATGTCACTCTTTTATAACTACAGTCCACTATGATAATCCTCTTGGAATGCATTAATTATCATCCACCAGATAAGTGTCAAAAGCTACATTCCTAAAGGATTACCAATTCCCACCCAATTTCTACTGCAGCTGAATAAGGAAGAAGAAAAGTCAGTGGAAAAAGAAGAAGCATCAAGAAGCTCTTAGTCTTCGCACAGTTATTCTCTGCTCAGAATGAAAATATGGCCTTTTGAAACAGCTCAGCTATTCATATAGCTTTCATCACAACTGCACAAGTAGAGGAGAGGCAGTGACATGGTATCGGTGTTAAAACAGGAGAGATTTTTGTCCTGTAGATCCTTTCATTATATAGCGACATTCTCCTTAGAAGTATAGGGAAAAAGAAAGAAAACACTTCACTGCTAGAAGGCTTCAATAAAGACCTCAAAAACGTAAAATAACAGACTTTCTTCTTCAAGTTAAGGTATTTTTAACCACCGCACCAAATGATTTTCTACTGCATTTTATTTTTATTAATTTTTTGTTGTTGTTATGCCTTGAAGAAAGCCAAACTCAAACAGAACTCTCAAAAAAACTGCCGTGAAAAACTTGTTCAACTACATGGGGAGGAAAAGGCATAGAAAAAGTAAAGTGTTCCAAAGATATGGAGTGAGCCTAAAAACCAAATTAAAAGAACATTTGGGTTTTGTCTAAAAAAGTTACAAAGCTACACCCCTCCAAATATACACAATTACTAAGATTGTGTGTGGCTTTTTTTATAGGCTTCTGGTTGTAGTTTACTACTTTTCATTTAGGTAACTGTGTGTAATCTTGCCATTTGTGAAAAATTCAGTCCATCCAACCTCAGAACAATAAACCAGTATGTAATCGCTTGAGAAATACACACGCATCCAAATACATGACTGGGTAATACTGTTTAAACCAGCATCACAAATTGCCCTGCGGGTCTAACATTATGCCTACAACCTCGATAATCTCGGAAATGGAGATGGAGATGGGATAGGAGAATTCTTCATTCAAAGTGGGGCCAAATGCGCATGAAAGTTGGTTGTGAGCCTCTTCATGCTGCTTTTACCTCCAAGTCAGCAATGAAACGATACCCCTGCATAGCACTAAATGGTATCAGTACTGCTTTATTTACAAGTTTTATATTGTAATAATTTTACAACTTTAATTGTTCTTTGGGGTATGGTGCCGGGCCCTGTACAAACACAGGAGCTGGGGGAAGCAACCCATTGAAAGGGCCCACAGTGTAAAGACACAATGAGAGTAAATTAATAGTAGTGAAAGCATAATGTTGAACAACTCACACACATGGTCACAATACCATGGAATAAAAGCCTTTTATTCCCCAAACTAGGACATTTAAAACCATCAAGAATATTGACTTTTTACTATGTTTGTTGCTATCACTGTGGGGCACCATGCAGGTGGAAATGCTGTGCAATTTTTCAGATGAGACACTTCTGGCACATTCCTGTAGCACATTTTCCAAAAATAAGGGTGTCCTGGTAAAATTCCAACATTTTTTAGTTACATTATGCTTATCTGGGTTTCCCCTACAGTTTAAACTGAAAATTACATTAGTCATGTAATGTTGTTGCTCTCTGTTGAAAACCTTACAAGTTTCACCTCAGCTACGGCTGGTTTTCAGCGGGGACAGAGGTCCTCTGGACGTGCTGGAAGATTGTAACAGGTTTCAACATCCTTTGAGATAGGAGATGCTATAGAAATACTGAGTATTATAGGAAATTTGGAATTGCTGAGGGAACTGGAATGCTGAATTGCAAAACACGTTCCTCGTTTCTTCCTGGACAGGAGCAGTCTGTATTTATTAGCAGGCACCCATGGATCTGAAAGCAATCAGACTTCTACCCCACCTTGTATAACAGTAACAGAGGATCCTCCCACTGTCTCTGAAACAGTATGAGATTCAGGGTTTTGTTTGTTTAGCAGGGCTTTTAAAAGGAAAACTTTGGGACATCTGTGGGTGCCTCGTATCATATTAACACATGCACCTCACTGTCTCCTGCCTTAACAGTGTGTTGTCACATTTGCAGTTTGGGCAAGACAGAATTGCTCATCTTCCCCTCGCAGCCCATCTGGTTTCTCCCAAGCTGCTCAGGCGACAATACTCTAAAGAAAAAGCGATGTTATCAGGGGCACGTACCAATATATATCACATATTGCAGCATGTTTTGTCATTTACAATGCATCATAAAAAGTTACATTGCATCTGACCCGCAACATGATGTAATTTAAAATTACATGCTTACATTGAACACCATTACATTACTCAAAAATCTGAATTTAAAGAAATAAGTACGGGGGGTGCCTATGTATTTGTTTGGAATGCTATAAATACTGACAGACATTAAGCCAGCCAGGAAAAAGGGGGAGGTGGAGTAACTAAATATTTAACTGCATGGCTGCTTAGTCACTTGCTAATGCCATTTTTACAAACAAAAAGAATTAAATAATACACTGTGAGATCTGTTGTACCTCTTTAATATTAAACAGAACAGATGATATAATCACAGAAATAATACCAGTAACTTTCAAGGTGTAAAACCGTAGTCAATTTTCTTCATGTTTTACTACTAGAAAGTGCAACGATCGAGCTGTAAAAATGCATTTTAAGTCTTTCTGTTGGATTTTTAACAGCAAGAGTGCAAAGCAGAGTGCTCTATACATTCCACAAACCTGCTTTTTAAGAATCAACATGGTGCACGCCATGTGAACTGTCACATTAATAACCCTATGCTGATATTCAAATTTTCTGTCTTAAGCTAAAGAAAGATTGAATACCCTGCTGTTGTGTGGCCAAGATTGAAGAGGTGTCTCACTGACATTGTTCAAAGTTTATGAAAATATATGAATGCTCAAATGTCATTGGCTTTGCGCCTCCAACAGACTGTGGTTTTATGAGAAATCAGTCTTTTAATCAAAATGATTGAATACCTTAAGGTCGAATCCAAAGATATCAGTTAATATCTAGAAACGTGCTATTTCTGCAAATTTTGCCAAGCCGTACATATTGTGGTGCATTTTAAAGTGTTAATTTGTGCATTCCATATTGAAAATTGATCTTGAGTTTTAGCTTTTTGTCAAGCAAAAACATATGGTTACAAGCTCAATGCATTTTATGTGACGGCTGTTGAAGCTGTCACGTGCAAACTTGATAACCGATGTGACACATACGCAAATAATTTGCTTGTTTAGTAACAATTCAAAGATTCATTATTCATGCAAAAACACGTTGTTTTTTAAAAACGATCAGATGGAAGTAGTCTTCATTTTGCACAATCTAGTCTCATTGGTGTGCAAACACAGATAAAATAAAGCTGGGAACTAAGTGGTATTAAAACAAATCCAAGAATATGGGTATTTTCAGATAATTATTGAACCAGATGGTGTTTTTTGTTAATTCTGCCATCAGTCTGAGAACTTGATGTCTTACATCTGCACTTGGTAAAATAAATTTTGCCACTGACATTTTTTCAGTTTTCCTAAAATATTTCAATCAGTTTTACACCAAGATTTGCAAACATCTGCCATTCTACAGGACTGTGAGATGAAATTATTTGAAAAAATTCTGTTAAGGAAACACTTACCCTAAATTTATCTTAGGCTTAGCACTTCTCTTGCTAAACTGTCTGAATTACTACTTTATGAATATTATAAATAAAATGCTAATCATGTGCCAAAATGCTGCTGCCTTCAATTTTGAGAGGAAGGCTCTATATAAATCAATGAAGAGCTGCAGGTTCACTTGGGGATGCCATCTTGGGATTTTACAGTCCCTTACTTTGCTTTCTTAAGGTTGAGAGGTCAGAACTTCATTGGCACAGAATTAAGGAAAACCTCCTCCCTGGCCTCTGTAAGAGTAAATAAACAAAACCAAAAAATACTGGAATATGTGACCAATCTAGTAAGATCTACTTTAAATCAATGGATATAAAAGTAATCCAAACAGTCTTTTAACCTGCAGCTATGTTATTCACCCTAATAGAACTCCTCATAAACATTATCGCTCAAGTATTGTACCTCATAAACAGATGTGCTCAATCACTTATGCACGTTTGACACTGTATACAGCATTTAGATACTTCCTTTCTGTGATCTAAATCACAGCCTTTCTTGAAAATTCAACTCTAACAGGCAATAAAATTGTAGAGCTGGCTTAACTACTCCAGTGCTCTACTTCTACAGCAAATCCCAAATAAGACCACTTTTTCACATATGATATAATAGATAAACTCCTCTTTTTCAAGTAAATGTACGCTCTGTGATACAAGCTGCACCCTAGCAATCATCAGACTAGCTTCACAGGCACCATGTGTGATGGCACTTTATTTATACCAAATATCATTATTGTGTGAACTTATTTATGAATTCCGCAACAGCCGCAGTAAAATCCCTAACGCGTTAGCTAGTTGGTGAGGTTTTATTATGGTACTTTGCTATGCCAGCACCTTTGTGTGGGTAACAAAATAGAGCACGCCTGACCTGGCAGGCCAGTGAAAGTCTTCTGCAGTGCGCGCTCGAGACATATGGATTTGATTCCCAGTCCTAAGCTCCTGCTCCCTGGTCTGAGGGGAGGTAGGAACACCTCTGAGTAAGACTGTATTTGAGAGTAATGACCCTGCAGAAGAACTAGGAATGCTAAGTGAAAACGTGCAGACTTTCTCTGGTAGGCATCCTTTATAAAAGCTTCCTTCAATACCTCTTATTTAATGAGAAATGGGAGGGACTGCCAAGGGCTGTCTGCAAAAGGGAAATTTCTGGGCGAACTGCTATGTCTGTGTGCGTGAGCATAACGTGAGGATAAAGGCTGTTTATCTGGAAACAGATCCAAATCTCCTGAAGTGAACCTAGAGATAGATCAGACCTTCTGTGGTGCACTGATTTATCTTGCTGTAAGATGGGAAGTACAGCACAGTGCTCCACGGATTTTTTTACTGCATTTAAGCTGACCAACGGGAGGGTGCCACAACACACTCCCACACACCAGCATTTTGGCCCTCAGTGCTCTGACCTGGGTCCCACTTGGGGAGCATCCTGGATCCCCGATCAGCTTACATGCAAAGGTTGCCTTTGTACAAGAAACCAGGGCACTCTGGGAAGCAGAAGAAAAGGGGCGCGTGGTACACCTGGGGCCAGATATTCCCTGACACGATGGTGGGACACATCTAGGGTATGTGTGACTGGGACCTGAGAAGCGCCCCAGGGTCCCCAGTTTACATGTAGCATTTGTTATTTCCCAAGCTGAGAACAACCAGGTAGGGGGTGAATTATAGAAATTGTAGACATTCCCTTCAATAAAAAGCACGAAACACCCCATCTTCCCCCAAAGCAGAAAATACTACCTCTTTGGATATTTAAAATCAGCTTTAAAATCATTCACATGGGCTTTTTCTAGGGTACAGAAGCCTACAGTTGCCGACTGTTTGGTTTTATGTTAGCCTTTTTAAAATCTTTTTGTTCCCTCCCATAGTTTGAGGCATGCAAGTGGGATAGAAGCAATATGAATAAATGTATTCAAAATATACTCAATATATTTTGAGGTAAATAACATTTTACTATCACTAGGTGGCTAATTTAAAAAATATACATACAAAAGTTAATTTGTAGATATTAATTGAATACTATTTTAATGTTATTCCCATCCAGTATCAGACAGTCAGTTTAAAAAAACAAGTAAAAAGACTGTGATATGGAATGTCTTTTTTTCCTTTTATAGACTTGGCAAAGACCATCAGTTTATGGCCTGTTTCGTTTCTTGCCAGTAGACAGCACTGAAAGTTATAAAACTAAAACAATTGCTTTCATTTATATCTTTCCCTGATTACTCTGATAGCTGAAATGTCTGAAGAAGTTCAGATTCTGTAAAGCCTGTCACATTATAGAAACATGTCTCTTTAAACTAAATGTGAAATTCCAGTAATTGAAGTGATAAATCTACTGTTTTTGCTGGGGTACTTTTGATGAGAACTATAGTAGTAAATTAGAAATTATTCTCTGCTGTTATATCATGGTAAAAGCCTTTCCATTATCTGTTGTCAGTCACTAGGTATGGGCAAATAACTCAGTTGTCAATCTAACTGTGAAACCTTAAGTTCTGGGAATAATCAATAAAGAAAAAAATCAAAAACTCTCTATTATTGTCATGTAATTCTTTAGACAACTTGAAGTTGTTTTTTCCCCTTTTTACTTCTGCACATCTCATTTATTCACAGATATATTGGATATCTTAGAATATTTCATTTTTTATAGCAAGTTACATGTCAGCTTGTTTTCAGATGGTATATGAGAGTTACATTTCAATACGGGTAAGCAGCTCTACCTGTGTGTCTAAATGCAATTTTACACATGATACAGACTTAATTAAATTAGCAATAAAAGCCACCTACATTTTATTATTGATTTTTTAGCTATACTATTTATTGCCTAATATTTCTATTTTAAAAGTCCATGATTTTGTGCTCTTTCAAAGATTCATGTAAACATAATTTGAAAGACCACAACGAATCTGAACAGCAACACAAAGAAAAAATATTATATGCCATATACTTTCATTACAATCTGGTTAAAAAAAGCAGAAGCAATCACTTCCATCAATTATGATGCCAAGACAAACCTTTGCAGCCTTCCTTGGTGCAAGAGACTGAAAGAAGCAGCTCAAGCTGTTCTTAGCTCTGACACTTACTCACTCTGTGACCGCTGCTGTATCATGTAATCTCCCCCTGCCTCATTTCATCAGTCGGTAAATTAGAAGAAGGAAAAAAAAAAATAAAATCCAACATCAAAACCAACCTCAACTCAGGATCACCAGCTAAACTGCTAAAAAGATTCGTCAACGTCAGGAAGGTCTGCAGGGATGTGTGGCTGGAACTACCATTTTTAACATTTCTAAAATAACCTTATATTGCTTATTTAGAAGATGACTGGACTCAATGGCTGGAACAGTGTTGGAGAAATATTTTCCTGTTCATATTGACAAGTAAATTGTTCAAAACCTTTTGATCTAGGATGAACTCCAGACACAGAACTTGGACTGAAATATGCAATCAATGTCTAAATAGAGCATTTTCCCCCTCCTGATTTTAGCATATAATGGAAATCAGTTTCATTTGTGAAATTTGGATGCCGGTGCAAATTCCAAGTCCTGGAAATTTAGGAGGTTCAAATTCAAGGTTCTCAATCAGTCCCAAGTTTATTTTACATATTTTAGAGACGAAGAATTATTTGCAAGTAAGAGATAAAAATTACTGTTTCAGCTGTGAGTTTCACCTTCTAATAGTAGAATAGGTAAAAAAGTGATGATTAAAGTATTTGAAACTTTAACTAAAATCAGTCAGTGAGAACCAAAGAAAACACACACAAAACTGTGCTTAGCAATTTTCTGTGTGACTGCTGAGAATACTAACAAAACTTAATAAATTTATATACCACAATTTTGTGTGCTTGAAACAATGTTGTATAAGAACAAAAAGAAAAACTGCTCATAAAGGAACAGATTCTTTGGTTGCTCCACTTTAAGACCAGATTCCACCAATTTAATATTGTACAGTACAACTTGCTTTGGTACCCGAAGAACAAAGTCTCTTTAAGTCACTGGATGATGCATACAGAGAGCATAAAATACAAACTGCTAGTCCAACTTTCTCTTTGGACTTGCTTTTGAAGTGACAGAGAAAGGAAGAGGATGAGGAAAATGAGCTGAAGTAAAAATTTTTATCTGAAAACAAACTTAATATTTTTCTTGAAGGGAGGAGGTGTAAGAGACAAGAAGAAATGCAATATGAGAAAGGACTACTGAGGCTGTAGTTCAAATTTTTCTTTAAATACTGAGGATAAGAAGGGGCATAACAGCTTTTCAAAATAATTAATATGTAACTGCAAAAGCACCTACTTTGAAACATAAGCCATATGCATACAGTTGCCCCGTAACATTCATATGAACTTGCCTAAAATTACCTACATACTATTAAATCAAAATTTCTCTTTAAATCAACCACTGAAAATGGTAGATCTACAGCACAGAAAAATTGCATGAATCTTCAACTATGAACTAAAAAATAGCAAACAAGGAGAAATTAAGTGCCTCCCCAAAACTCAGGAATATGTAAACGAATTATTGCCAATGTATGTGAACTCTCATTTTTTCTTTTACTATTCCAATTTTATTGTTCCAATCAGTAATTGGGGAATATTGGGAAATGAAAACATAAATCCTATGTCGAATGAAGCATTTACTTACTTAATATAAAATACCATAAAAGAAATTAGCCATTCAAACCACAAGATCGCGCTGAGAGTAAACCATATCCAGTGTGTCGTACTGAAAATGTACCATTCTCTTAATAACTTGAGCTAATTCATAAAACTCCTCTCCGCATTCCATTTTGAGTTTTTTAGTTTCTTGTTATTTATTTACAAGCAAATTGTCAATGTGACTGCCACAACAGTAGAGCACCACCATGCAGGACTTCCCAAGCATAACTGGAAGAAACATTGTACTTTTGTGTGAGCGTGTACCTCCCAGAAATGACTTGCTCTAGCCATCTACTGTATGTTTTTTGAAAGTACATATAATTTCGTAAGCAGATGATAAAATGTTAACCTTCAGTAAAATATAAATTACTCCAAAATCTTCATTAGAGTCTCTGGAGGTGTTTCTTTATTGTGCCTGAGTTTGCCTTGGTGGCAGACAGGATGTCACAAGGAAAAGATCGTGATTACCTGGTTCTCGGTTGCTCAGAGCTGACATAAAAATGCTGACCGGTACAACAAGCACAAGACCTTACAGAGCCAAAGGCTGTGGGAGGCACTTCTCACACAACCTATGCCTTGTTGCTACTCTCCTCCCTTCCATCTCTCTCCAAGTGGCCCCAGCATCCTCTCTTGCTATGGTCTTGTCTTTATCAGCAAGCGTTATGCTACAACTCACCTAGTTACAATGAAATCCATCTAGTTGCACTAGAGATACTAGAACACAGGTGCACTTAACTTGCTTTCAATTGGGTTTACACCAATTTAGCTATACATTGCATATTATACAATCATGAAGAATAAAAAGGCAAAAGGAGAGGGTGGAGAAAGGAGGGATGAAGGTTAAGGTAAACACAAACAATGGACATCACTGTACAGTGAAGAGATAGTTCTGATACTTCAGTAGGGACTGAAGTAAAGGAAGAGAGAAACAAGACAGCTTGAGAATGAAATGAGCTGTAGAGAGAAAAGGGAATGAAACAAACCAAGATAGGATGCATGAGCTCCAATGCACCTGAAGGACTGGTCTGAGGTTTGTTCTTCTTTCCTCTTTTGTGCTTACCTTCTATTTAGCCAGCAGTGGTACCTGTAAGTTAAGTTCATGGTGCTTTCTAGGACATTGTGCCCCAGAGCACCACTACTGATGAAAAACACACTATCTTTTGTGTCCTCCTTTTTTTCTTGTTTTAAAACTTGTTTAATAAATTAGTCACTTATGGTTTTCATAAAGCTGATACAAAGCTTAAGAGAAGACTGAAATCTGGCTATCCAAATTGTAGTCTACAAGACAATTCTGCTTGGCTTAGGAAGGCATGTCCCATCACATAGCACGAAAAGGTTTTCTTGCCATCTGGCTCCTAAGTAAGCTGTTATAGTATAACCCAGTGTCTGTTTGTCAAGAAGCTTGATAGTCTGGTTTAAATTATAACCTGTTTTCATTTTCTTATTTTTTTTTTTCTTCATGTTGGCTGAGAGTTTCCATGACTGGTTCCTGCCTGGTGATGCTCTCTGGAAAGTCTGAGAAAATCCATGCCAGTTACTTTTGCATCATGTGAAACTGAAAAAAGACTAAAAAGCCCTCTTGTAAAAAAAAAAACCAACAACCCAAACAAAAGAGAAACCTAACCAAAATCAAGATGTGATACAGATGCAGCAGGATGTTGGAAATTGGCATGTATACAACATGCGCTGTTAAAAATACACTCACATTTGAGACTGCAAAAAAAGTTAGAAAATTGTGAGCTGAATTACTGAAATTCACCTCTCCGTATATTCCATTGCCAAACTAATGAAGTTCTGAAGTCTTTTATGAAGCAAAATTTATTGTATAAAATTTTGTTCTATTGAAATATAATTAATAACAGTCATGACACTGACAAAAAAACCCCAAACTCTGCCTGTAACACAGTATAAGTAATCATGTTCATACACTATAATGTAGGATTGGACAGGTATTTGGACTATTAGAGGTTAGAAAATGCACAAAATGGAGACTGTTACATGGGGAATGTATTGAAAAAGATGTGCAAAAAAATTTTTTTCCCACAGAAAAAACCAATAAAACTACTGTCTTTTTATTGTGACAGTAAATGTGGCAACTTTCAAAGCTAAAACATCAGCACCTATTTAAGCATAATATCTTTTTAACTGCACTAGAAAAGACAATTAACAAGGTAATCCTTTTACACAAAGTCTCACACAAATAAATCATGCTTTCTGAAAAGCAGAAAACTGAAGAAATCATGGGGCGAAAGGAAAAAAAAATCTGTTGAAATTTCAGTGTCTCCCCATAAGCGGGAACTGAGAGAAAGATAAAATATTCTGCAATAAAGACTTCACACTTCAGTCATCAATAAGCAGTTCACAATAAGGGATTATGATATTCATAGCCAGCAGTACCATAACTTACAATTAGCCTTTCTTAAGTCAAAAGAACTACTTGGGATGAGTAAGATGCAATTCAGTGTTAGAATGCAAATCACGGTTTGGCCCACTCTAAGCTACCCTAAAGAAATGTGGTTTTGAAGAAAGTCTCTTCCAGTCAGCATTAATAGTTGCTAAAATTAAAATTTAGTCTCTTCAGTTCCATTTACCTCAGAATTTGATTTCTGATCCACTTCAGATCTCAGTTCAGGTCAATGACTTTTTTTTTACCTTCATACCTTAATTGGAAATATCCTTAAGGATGGGAAATTCTTATGCCAAAGTTTACGTGTATACTATTAAACTATAGACCCAAGCAACGGCATAAAACTTATGCTGCAAACTGAATAACTTCAACTTTTGTAATCCCTCTTTTTTTAAGTTTAACAATGATAACATGACAGCATGTTATACTCAAATAAGCTCAGCTTCAGGGTAAAGAATAAGTTTATGGTCGTTTTGCTCTTTTGTCTGGTGTCTAAAGAAGGTACATGAAGTTGCTTGAGTTGGTTTCTTCCATTTTTATGATGATTTTCTAGATTTTTACCTTAGACATAATATTAAGAAAGTCACCTTTGGTCTTCCTGATCTTGGCTGAAGGATGATGGAAGAATACAGAATGCAAAGAAACCCTTGGAATATACAAATTCAAGATTGTATCTCTTTAGGCAAAGTTAGGCTCTGGAGTTCACATTCTGATTTGGGGATGGTTAGGGGTTGAGCTTCACACAACAATAAAACTGAAATCTCTTGAACTGTCACTCAAGCTTAGGGTTCAGGTTTGTAACAAAATTATAGTTTTACAAAGCTAGTCTTTTGCTGTCTTAGTCTCTAATAACAACATTTTTTGAGAGAAGCCACTGTCATGATTTTTCTTACCTCCTAACTGTAGCTGGTAGAGCTAAATTTGGCCCTGAATGGAAAGAAGGGGCTTGAGGAATCTACATATCAATATGGATACCTAACGAACATTCACCAGTTTTGAAATAAGGGTTTAAATCCTTCTCTAGTGGAGGTGGTGCAAACAGCACCTAACTCTGGTACAAGTTCCTCCTGTTAGAAACTTGAACGTATGGAATCACAAGCCATCTCCACTAGCCAATCTGCCCATTTAATACTGACAAAGCGTGCTATACTTAAACCTCCAAGACATAACTAGTGGCTTGAAGTACAAATTACAGTACAATGTATTTTATACTACTTAGATACAGATTTCCTAGGTGTATTTGGAAAAAAATGCCCAAAACTTTTTCTTAATGAAGAAATTAGCACCTTCAGTTCCACTCACGATTTGAAAACATGCATGAACAAAGCAGGCCAGAATCTCTAACTCTTTTGCCCACAGAAATAGAACACAGGGTCAGTGATCTACCATTATAATTTAAACTGCAGTATTTTAGGCACATTGTGCCACTCTGAAGAGTTGGGAGGGAATTGTCCTTTGACTGTAACCTATTGCTCCTAGACTGAAAGCACAATTTAGTGTGTGGATACTCTCAAAAGTGAGGAACCCTCTTACACACCAGCATTCTTCAGGGACTGTTTATCCACATGCCACTGGAATACCCAAACAGTCTAAAGGGACTTTCTATATGGTAAATCTGGCCAAACATACAGAAAGGGTAATAAAATATTACCAAGATATGAATCAGATTTTTTTATATGCACTTTATCTTTCTCCTATTAATAATTAGCCTGTTCCCCTGCCACATTTAAACAGACCTACCCCCTAGAGAAGGAATGGATTTCTGTCTTGAGTATGTATTAGTAAATGGCATATCCCCCTTTTTCTTATATTATTTGGTCACAAGTGAACCAACTACTATTGACCACGTGTATATCCTTAAATTATGGTAACTGCTATGGTAATTATTATACATACATACATGAGAACCATGATCACTGGATACCAGCGTCTCATTGTGGTGAGCATGATCAGTTCCCTCAGTTTCTTTCAGGTTCTCTTTAAATTGAGTCAGATATAATTCCATCAGTTACAGCAATAGTTCATTTTTGAGGCTTTTTCCTTTGAAACGTGCAAGCTAGAAATCATCTTATATTGAGCCACTAAATCAGAAGATGTTAGCTTAAGGGAAACAATGTAGCCCACATGCCTACAGAATGATCCCGAGCCTTGAACCCGTATGATCTTTTATCTACAAAACTGTCTATGAGGATACCTGCTGCCACCCAGCTCAGCAATAGCACATTCTTGCACAGAATTTTGGCCATATATGCCAAATTATATGCCAAGCAAATATTTTCAAAGATATCACTTCTCATTTGTGTCTAATAATACAAACAGGTTCCACACCAAGCATTTTTGTGGGTTTTTGACAAGAATATGTATCTATTGTCCTCTACAAACTCTTTTATTTTCTTATAGAAAAACACTTAAAATTATTCTTTCCTTGGAAGTAACCATCATTATTACTCATCTTACTTTTTATGGGAAAAAAGAGAAATTTAGAAGGTAAAACTATATGTTTCTATTCTTTCTTATATCCTCATAAGAGAAGTAGTAAATGAAAACTGAAAGCTAGTTAGAAACAGGGCCACTGCTTAGAAACTCCTTTCTTGCATCTCCATTCAATACACTAACACATACTCCTTTTGCTGAATAAAAGTAATGTTTTTTGTATATGCAGACAGGCGATTTAAAAATCAGCAAGAGCACTTCCAGTTTCGCCCTCTGAAATCTGGGTACCAGATGCGTAGAACCATGTAAGTTCAGAAACAACAAACAATCGTAGCTCTCAGATTCATTGATGCTATTTTTTCCAGTAACACTATCACAATGCTATAGGAAGCGACAGTATTTAATTGTTGTTCAACTTGTTATGTTTAATGGTGGTATAAAAAAAGAAAGCAAGACTAGAGAAAAATAAGATTTTTACTAAGCTGTTATTGTCCCCTGTAGTTTGCTTCCAGGCCCCTCAATTTCAATCCATGTTGTTCAATTTTGAGGATATTTTCAGGTGCACTGAAGTGCACTTTGACAGATCCTTGAAGCACAACATGGATTGAAATGAAGTTGCCTGAAGATATTAGTAATAGAAATCTCTGACACAGCACCGTGCACTGAGAAATTGCTTGATACTTATTAGAAAGCATCATGTTAATACGACACTGTTAATGCAGAGCTCTATGAAAATGCATAATAAAAATGTTGTTAAAAAAATTTTGCAAATGAAGTGGCAGGTTTGGGGAAGGAGGATGGGAGTAGAAATGGGAAGATGAAGAGAGGAAGGTTTTAAGACATACATAAATACATACTTTAAAAGGCAGCAACAGTTCTCCCTCCCCAGTCCCCAAAAGCCCCCAAAATAAAACAAAAAACAACCCCTAAGTGCACATTTACTTCATCACTTAAATTTAATTGTTTTATCCCCCAAGACATTCAGGGAAAGAAAAGCAGGTTAAACTATAAAATATTACTTTTCCTGTTTTAGTATCAAAATTCCAGAGAAACGGTCTGCAGAAAAAAATAATTTGAAAGCAGTATAAAAATGGTTTGTTTTTTTTTGCTCTGGATGAGAACTTCTTAGGAAAGATTTAGGCCAAGAACGTTTTTAATAGCTAGGTCATAAATCCAGTTGGTGGCCGGTCACAAGTGGTGCTCTCCAGGGCTCAGTGTTGTTTAATGTCTTTATCAATGATCTGGATGAGGGGATCGAGTGCACCCTCAGTAAGTTTGCAGATGACACCAAGTTGGGAAGAAGTGTTGACCTTGAATACTGTGTGCAGTTTGGGGCCCCTCACTACAAGAAGGACACCGAGTTACTAGAGTGTGTCCAGAGAAGGGTAATGAAGCTGGTGAAGGGTCTGGAGAGCAGGTGTTATGAGGAGCGGCTGAGGGAGCTGGGGGTGTTTAGCCCGGAGAAGAGGAGGCTGAGGGGAGACCTCATCTCTCTCTACAACTACCTGAAAGGAGGTTGTAGCGAGGTGGGTGTTGGTCTCTTCTCCCAAGTAACTAGTGATAGGGCAAGAGGAAATGGCCTCACACTGCACCAGGGGAAGTTCAGGTTGGATATTGAGAAAAATTTCATCACTGAAAAGGGTTGTCAAGCATTGGACCAGGCTGCCCAGGGCAGCGGTTAAGTCACCATCCCTGCAGGTATTTAAAAGACATATAGATGTGGTGCTTAGGGACATGGTTTAGTTGTGGACTTGGCAGTGCTAGGTTAATGGTTGAACTTGGTGATCTTAAAGGTCTTTTCCAACCTAAATGATTCTACGACTCTATAAATCTTTTCCTATTAAGTAGGTTTAAAATGCAAATACAGACAGACCTTCAACTGTCATGGAGCAAACAGTGATAGCTCAATAAACTTGGCAACTATTTAAAATAGCCTTATGGGATTTCGTTTTAAAGGAGGAGATTCTACCAATTACGGGCCCAGTCTCACTGATTATAAATTTGCCTTCCCTTCAGTAGATGTTCTCCCCAGTAGGGATGGCAAGAGTATGGAGAACGCTTACTGTTCTAACTCCCAGTTTTACAGCATGGATGCCCTGAGCTATGCAAGACAACACAGCTTAAAAGCAGTTGCATGAGTGCTAATACAATTCACAATTGCCTGACTTTCACTTCTGGTGGATTTTTGCAGTGGCATAATTAGCTGTAGCAGACAAGTCCTTGCTATTTACATGTGTTATCTAGATAAGCAATAATAGCAACAGAGTTTCGCTGGACAGGAACTGTCCATGAACAAACAAGATTAAAAAAAAATGATAATAAACATACGCTTTTTGTGGACAATTTGTAGTAGGAGACAATGATTCAAAATCACAGGATTCCCCATATGGTATTGCATGTATTAGAGACTGGCAGACAGACAGAGGACTGAACTGATTGCAGGCACCTGCTATTTAGGTCTTCTCCAAAGCTTTACTAACATAGCCCAAATGAGATTACTGCTGTTTCCCTGCTCCTAACTTAAGCTGAAATCTAATATATATGAAGAAATGTGCAACATTATTTTGCATGTGGAAAAACAGTCATGAATCAGCTCAGCTGCCCACATCCAAGTGTCTAGTGGCATCTGAGGTGCTGAAGGCTACTTGAGAGGTCCACCTGGGGCAGACAGACCAGAGTCAGCACTGGAGACCGTATCCTCCTGGAGAGGCAGTGGCAGATCAGAGGCCAACCCCAAACCAAGCATGTGAGCTGAGTGTGAGCAGCCGAGCCAGGTGCCAATACAGATGAGGTTAGCACAACTCAAATTGTGACCAATTTTTAGAATCCAGGTACTAGTCGTAAGGATTAACATACTGTCTTATTTTCACAGACTGTTTGAGCAGGCACATTTTTTACATGCAAATTGCTCTACACAAATCTCCGAATGTGTTTTAATGAAGAACAGGAATTCTAATTTACCATATCTATGGGCTATGGTAAATAGTATGAAGTCTTAAAATAAGTATTTTACTTTTAAAAGTAGTTTGCTATTTCTTTAATCTTCCTGTGCTCACAATAATTTCCACTTATGATGAGTGGGATCTCTTAATCTGATTCATGATGTGCCATACTATATGCTGAAAGTTATTTTCAAATTTATTACTTTTGAGTCTTTTATAACAGAAAGCTTTGTTAACACATTCAGGACTATAGTGTTCTTCCTGGGGAGAAGACAGTGGGATTTCTCAACCACAGATATGGGAACTGTCCGAAATTGGATAGTCCTCTTGTAATGACTGCAGAAGTGCCATGTTCACAACTTCGGAAAGTTCCGTATTATGTGTGGAAGTCAGGCAGCTTAACAATTAGAAACACTGAACAATTGGTATGTATCAGAAGGCCATGGTCAGAAGCTGCAAACAGGGTAAGGAAATATGACTGTTAGGAATGGTAAATTATAGGAGAGTGCAGAGGCTAAAAAGTAAAGTAAGTCATAAATTAACAGTGTAAAAGTAAACCAGAATATGAGAAGTCGGTCAGAACAAAGAGGGGAAAAAAGCACGAAGTGGAGTGGACATGTAGGAAGAAGGTAAGGGAGAACGGCTGGAGGAACTATAAGCAGCAGGGAGAGCTTTCGGTCAGGAGGACAGGAATAGGTAAAGGAATGAGAGAGCAAGTTTAAAGAAAAAGTTAAATGAGTAAAAACAGAACAGGTAAAAGGAATAAGAAATGAACAGGCAGAAATGACAGAGGTAACAGGAGATACGAAGGCAGCCCTGATAGAAAAGAAAGACTACTGTAAAAAAGCAAAGAAGAAAAACTGTTGAAGGGTAGCCTTGCAGGAGGAACCTTAAGGAAGAACAAATCAAACGTGCCAAGTGATCTGGGTTCCACATCAGAAAGCTGTGACCTCTTCATGGGAGCTTACTGCCCGTTTGAAAAAACAAAAAACCAAAAAGAGAAAGAGGGCAATACTAGCAATAACTAGCATAAAAACCAAACTAAATTTCATCTGATTCATTCTTTTTCCCTGTAGAAGCCTAAGAAATCCTTTCAAGCGTTTTTATTGTTAAAAAATATTTTGTTTAAAATGTAAACTTTTCTGGTTTTGCCCAATTTATTAAAAGCTCCCATTCAGTTAACAAAATACAAGCCAAGTTTGGGAGAGGACTTGAATTAGTTTCTCTGAACAGAAACTACAGACATACAGCATCTCCAAGTAAAATGGCAAGGCCTTTTGTCTTAAAGACCAGAAATGCAACAGAAACAAAATATAATAAAAAATGAAAATTCAGGTACAGGAATTATGTATTTCATACTGAATAATTATTTCTGTACTGGCCGTAAATCCTCTCTGGTAAGCTGTGCATCTAAAACTCATCGAACTGCCAAGGGGTAAACGCAGCTCCATCCATCACACAGCCACTTGACAAATACATTCCATAATAGAAGTTTATTTTTATGGGAGGCTGAATCAAGGACTTTCCCATGCATACAAAAACTTGTCAAAATTATTTATGAGTCTTGCTGAGACACACAATATGTCATATCAAACTCCTATTTTCCTTCCAAGCACAGACTGTCAATATCTCTGCTACTATCAATAATGTGGAACACCGCTGCTATAGGCCCTCAGGATTTTGAGGTCATTTGCCCATCCTAGCCTGCTGCCAGACGCTGTCTCTAGCTGCAATGCAGCTGAGGAGAGGTGTATTTACAACCTCTATGAGGTGTAGTTAAGGTAAGCACTAGGGACTGCATTCAAAGGCTTTGCCAACATAAAATAAAATGGAAACATATGTTTGAAAAATTACAGTTGATTATAGCTAGAGTTATGAAAACAATGAAAAAAATTGCATTGGCCTTTTTCTAAATTAGAAAATCCAAAAGCTTCCCAGCATTCTCCAGCATAATTAAACAAATAATCACTTCTGATGAATACGTTTGCACCTTTCTCAAACTATGCTAAGGAAACCCCACTCACAACAAGGCTATTATTACCCTTTTTGACCAGAAAGATAGTTTACAATCTCATGAACTTTGCTAATAAGGAAGAGAAAGTCACGAAACAGTGTTTATTTAACACAACCTGTGCTATTTGCAAAATACCCTGCAGGAAGTCTTAAAGCAAATACCAGCATTTTTGCCAGGGTCCAAGCACCTTGTGCAGAAAGCAGTTAGCTTTCTGAAGGCCGCATCCTCAGGCCTTATTCAGCCACATCTTTCAGCTCTATTGGTTTTTCTGCTGGCTGTTTCGCAAACACTATGCAATCACAGTATATCCTGTTTGGGACAGTAGTTCCCCATACTTCTGTGGCTGAACTTGACTTATGAATATTTTGCATTAACCTTTTCAACCTTTCTGCTCTCGGCCCTTTTTTGCCATGCTGGACTAACCCTTTTTCTACCCCTGCTGTCACCAGCTGCAGCCGGTCTTACAGGGCTGAGTCCCTGTCCCCACTGTGGAGCTAACACCTGGCTGCCCCCAGTCACCTCCGCCTGCAGCTGCTCAGATACCTCCATACAGCGCTGCCCTTTCCAGGATCACAACACAGAAACAGCCATGACGGTCCTGCAGAGCTGGCACTTTTCTCACCGAATTTGTGTGCTTGGGATACAGGCTGTGCCTCGCCTGTAACGCACTTCTCCTCACCAGCTGGGAGCCATTCATCGGCGATAACCAACAGATCTCAACTTGGGGCAGATTTGCTTTGCAATTCATCTGCGAACTGACTATACGCATGAATCCTCCCATGAATGGGATTCACATGGCACATGGCAGGAAGTTCTCCCCTCAAAGGCGAACTTACAGATTCATCTCAGCCCAATAGCTGTTGGATGCAAAAGATTGCCGTTTGGGAAGTCACTGAGCCTCTGATTCCTGATAATTTTTAGCTGCCCTTCCACGCGCTAGGGATAAACTATCCATATCTGAGAGGAAGAATTTCTTCAGTGAAAGCTCATAGTGGGAGATTTATTTAGCTATTTCCTTAGACTCAACCATCATAGTAGAGGAGATCACGCTGACACCACAATTAGCTTTGAAGAAGCTGGCTTGAGTATTGGAAAGAGTGTGGTGGCAGAAGCATAGACATCTGTGGCAAAATCACACTGTGGAGAAGACAGAGGTACAGTGCTGCCAGGGATATGTTGCTTCCAGTATTGCATGTAGGACAGCAAAAAGTGCTGACATCAAAAGTTACTTTTGTAAAGGCCCAGTGTCTTCAGCAGCAAATATCCCAAATGTCCATTCAATGGCAGCATTGTCCCACCCACTGAATTTGTTTTTTGAGCAGGTGGTTGGGAAAGTGCATAAGGCACAAGGCATTGATGTAAAAAATGCCTTACAGGTGCGCTGTCATCAGTGCCATGTATGCTTTAAATCTTATTTCCCAACAGCTATATTACCCACCGTGGTTGGTACAGATGGAAAGAAGAACGTGCCCAGGTGAGTTCCTTTACTGTTTGATGGGCTGACACCTCCCATGCCTCCAGTTAACCCACTGCAGGGTCAATTTATAGATCTTGAGGAGCTATGTGTGACCTGGAAAACTTTTCAGCAAAATAAAATTGGAGAGACATGCAAAAGAAATAGGTAGGTGACGAAGTCTACAGGGTAGATCAGTGTTTCCTAGGTCTGTACAATGCCTGCCCCAGGAAATCAGAGATTTTTAAGTTCTGCCATCTCACAAACACCAACTTCTATAAGTACTAGCACAGAACGTCGCTAAAATAATAACAAATAATGAGGAACGAGACAATAATCTGATTGTCAAATCAGAGCTAACATTACAGAAGACTGCAAAAAAGGTTTTATTATAATTTTTAACTGTTCCACTAGAATAGGTTTGCATTGCCTTCAACTTTTGTCTGCCTGGAGAGAATTTAGAGAGGATTGTTTACAGTCAGGCCAAGGGAAAAAATAAAAAGACCGGTAGCCCTTGTGAACACATCCAAGTTTGTCCAGAAGATGCATTTCCAGTACTTTAAAAAACCCCACTTTCTTAAGGCATAAGGGCAACAGAGCCATTTAGCAATTTTTGTTAGTGGTTTAAAACTGTCACGAATCTGAGGTCTTTAGTGGTATACTTTCCACATGACGTAGGAACAACTCATTTTGTCCCTAACGGAACCTATCATGCCTATTACTCTTTGAACACTGCACTGCAAATGTACCTTTTAGAAAGAGGAAAATATAATCCTATTGATTTTCCTCTGCCCTAAAATGTAATAATTTGAGATTATTTTCAGGGAACAATAAGGCTTTATGACCTAACAGCTGATCACCTTTTTATACTTCACCACTGATGCCGATTACTAAACCCAGAATCCCAGGTCCTGTTAAAAGATATTTATAAACACTATTACTTATTTAAGTTTAATGTCCCTGTGGTAAATCATATGCTGCTGTTAAAGTGCTGTACTTACTGTACCAACACTCTTGTCTTCTGAGACAGTGAAGATGGTGCCAAAAATGACTGAACAGGCAAGGAAGGCTAACCACTGTATTTTATACTTAGAGAGACAGCAGTAAGTGATGCACAGCAAATGTCCTTTTACTCATAACCATTTTGCAATATTAGAAGAAGGAGATAAGTCAAAGATTAAAACATGAGGAGCCTGAATCACCAATGATTTGCATCCTGAGTAGCCATTTAACACTTGTGCAAAGTAAATGTAAAACAGTAACATTCCGAGGAGCGACAATTTACATTCTCTCTGCGCAGGTTTAAATGACTGCACTAGAACAGGGAGGAAGAGGAACCAGCTTGCTACATTTCAGCAAAAAGGAAAGACATTTTTAATAGCACTACACATATAAACTTTTAGAGTATGTGATAGCTATAAGCATTGGTTTTCGCATCCTACCCTTAATGGTTTTCTCTAGAAGTATATGTTTGTACATGATGAACATGATTTACAAGTACATTGAAATGAGATGCTTTGGTCTCTTCCCTGCACTAGTCATGTTCTTTTGCTTGTAAAAAGAATCACTGCATTTCAGTCACCTTTGGAGGAATTCACAGGGAGGCAAGACACAAGAATCCAGTTGCTTTACGGTAGCTGCTCTTCTCCCTCACCTAAGATGTGTTTCATTCCTGCAATGTCCTTAAGCAAACATTTTCCTTCTCTTTCTGTCAAACTAAGGAACTTTGTTAGCAACACCATAGGACAGGAGATAACTATAGAGCTCTCTAATTGTTAAGCTCTTGCAAGGGCTGAGCCTGATCATTCAGTGAATTGTTGAGTTGATGGGATTCGTGTAGCTGGTTATAAATTGATAATCTAAATTAATTCATTCAAGCAGAAATCGATTTTGTAACTCCTTGAGAGCTTGTAATAATGCTTACCTCCTACCGCTAGCTGCATTCTCCGTTTCATAAAGCTGGTCGGAAACAGCTGGATTCAGGTGACCTGCTAGCTCATTAAATCTGTTACATGTTCCTTCTGGTAAATGATTTTAAGCTGAAATGTCCTTGCGTTGATTTTTTTCCTTTAATTTTATGACAGAAATAACCTAATTTGTAACACAAAATAACAATCTCCTTGGATTACTTTGCCTTGTTAAAATATTTTATGCATTTTTCATTTACACGAAGGTAATGGAAAAACACTTAAACTATCTGTTATTTAAACCACAAGAGATATGTTACTGAAAGTCTGATAGCCACAAAAATGATTGCCTCTTCATAGTCTTTGCTTTATATCTGTAATAAAAGGCGGACAATTCAATTCATCGGTTAGTAAATAAAGTACGATAGTTTTTATTTTATTTGCTCTGTATTGCAAGAACTAAAATCAGATTGCTTTCGAATTCATTTAAAAATTGCCTCATTATTTTCCTTTTCTACTTCTAATGCAAAATGTCTGGTGTCTACTTTGAACGTTATACTTTTTTTTTTTTAAGATATAAAAGCAAATATAACCCAATTCTAAATGTCAGATTAAAAGTATAAGTTTCTTTCATTGACTCCTCTGTAATTATTTAAATATCAGTGACAAGATCATCAGCAAGAAGTGCTGAATAACTGAATCCAAACACCTCACTGTGGATCTAATACAAAGCATAAACACTTATTTCTCAGAACTTGATGACTTCTAACTATCAACTTTTACGACAAGCATAGAACAAATGTCATGAATTACATTGCTGGTATATGCTGCAAGGCAAAAAGTATGTGTTTGTCACTAGATAAAGCCCAAATTCTACCAAGTCCAGTGCAGAAACAACACCTGTTTAGGGAATGGAGAAACACAATGTTGCTTCTGTACAGTTCGTACTTCATGTATGTAAAAGGATCAAGCCACCCTGAACTGAAAAGCTTAAATATGAGCCCTTGAAGGTTTCCGTTTACCACTTCCAGCAGACGTCACTATAAAGCAAGGATTCGTGTAGGGTGAAAAAATGGCAACACTATCCAAAGGAATTATGACAAAAATGTTTAAGAAGGCTTAGCTATTAAGATAACAGTAGCTAAAATCAGAATTATTAGCTTATTAAAATTAAAGATGCATATAAAGATAAACCATCCTTTTAATTATCAGAAAGAAAAAGTGGTATTGATTTCAAGCTTCTGGCAATAACAAAGACAGAAAAGCATAACACATACAAAATACGCTTATCCTTCGGGATGTATGAAACTCACAAACATAACGCTAAGCAATGCACATGCATAAAAACCCAGGTATGATGTTTTCAAACACAAAAACTCATGTGATAGATACTAATGTGACGAGTATACAGCCTATATACTACTACCCATAAAGAAGCAACTGCTTTTCCACCCATGCCTTCTCCTACATTTATTATCACCAAGCAGCCTCTACTCATTCTCCAAATCCTAGTATTTAACTGCACATCACCATCAAAATTCTGTCCAATAGCATTTATTCAATAACATAAAAATCAGCATACAATAACAGTGAAAGGCGGTGGTAGCTTTCAGAGCCATAGCGAATGTATTATGGCTATAACACGTTGATGAAATACCTAATCATTTTTTCCTCTTTAAAAAAAAACTACAGAAAATAATTCCTACCACCCAGTATTTTTGCCGTAACATTTACTGCCTTAAGAATTAAACCCATGAAGTCCGTTCTGTGCGGTGGTGTTCAATCCTGACTGGCTGGAGTTTGTCTGAAAGACAAATGCTACTCAAGGTAGTGCAAGGCTAAATGTTGTAGGCAAGTCTCCGGGAAGACTTGTCTTTGAGACATAAATTCTAATGACAAAAAGCACATAAAGGGAACTTTTTCACTATACCATACCTCAAACAATGTGTCCTGTTTTCTCTGTGAGCTTGGGTAATTTGTCTGGCCTACAGAGAACAGTCAGGGCCAAGTTTTTCCCAATTTCTCTGTTGCTTGTGATCCGATATTTGCATAACGTAGGATGAAGCACTATCCATGCTTCGTACACACTGGGGATTATAAAGCAATATAGCTCCATTCTGAGTATGCAGAGGGAGGATGAGGGGACACAGAAACCTCTTGCCCGTTCCCTCTAATGAGCACTGGCTCAATGGCCATCAGCTCTGAGGTCAGTACTCTGTGAAGGAGAATATCTGTAGGCACAGTACCTACTTGGAAACAGTTTTAGCACTTTTCCTGAAGCAACAATGCATAAATTGAGGAGAAAAAAAGCCATTCATCAGACTGCTTCTATGGATATTTCCACTGGTTGGTTTAGGGGTCCTTGAGAAAGCTCCTGCAACTGAGAGGTGGCAGGAGGTGCCGGGGGGCTGACAGCTGACTCCATGCTTGAGGACTCAGCACCTGGGCTTAGTGACCAAGCCAGAGGTATTTCTGGAGCATAAGAATTTTTTGGTGTGCTTCTTTGTTGAGTTCATTCAGAAACTTTCCTTAAGGATTAATGGCTAAATCATGTGGTGCCCCACAGAGATATGGCTCATCCTCATGCTGCACTCCCAGACAGGTGCCTCTAAGTGCCAAGAGGGCATTGAACTTTATTTGGTTAAAAGATTTCATAGAATCATAGAATGTCCTGAGTTGGAAGGGACCCACAAGGACGATCGAGTGCAACTCCTGTCCCTGCACAGGGCAATCCCAAAATTCACACCATATCTCAATATCTCTATATGTTATAATAATACGTTCAGATATCTCTATTTGAACATATTATTGCCCTGGATTCCTTTTGGCTTAGAGAGTAAACTAAGGCACACTGCTTGTACCTGGATTTATGTATACCCTGTTGCATATAAAGTACTCTTTTACATGAAGAACACATCACATGACTATTGAACTAAAACAACAACGGAGGCCAAACCCCACCAAACAAGTGAGCTGTTTTGCTCTGCAAGGGAAGGACTCCTAATGGTAAGGAGGAACTCTAACTCAAAAAGAGAAGCACCTTGGGTACTGATTTCCATGGGTATTGTTTCACTATCAGTGTCAACATTATCAGTAGGTTAGTGTAAACACGAACCACACACAGACACAAATTACACTGAATGGCAGGGGCGCGAAGATGGAGAACATTGCACTGCACCAGACAGAATAGTCTTAGCAATTTTTCTACAGTCATCCTCTACTTTCAAAATAATTGTAATTCTTGGACAGTTTGCACTCTTCCAGTCATGCTGTACTGTATCGGTCATACGCAGGAATAACCATGTGTTATTACCCAAGTAAAGTCAATCATTTGCCATTTATGAGTTCAACAGTTCACAGCAGCTGAATCTCTCTTACTTTCAAGAGGATAATCAATGGCTAAATTGGTTTTTTGGCAATAAAGATCTTAGTACAAAACATAGGTGGTTTTTTTTTTTTTAAATATAAATCACCCAGCAAAGGCCTGGGTCCGATGCTAATACTTCTGTACAAGAAAATGTGTATGGGCATGTATCATGTATAAGCATCTTTAAAATCTTGATTATAAATTGTTTATTCCTATAGCTTCTATTAATGAAATATTACCAGTAGAATGGCACATCTGGGGATGTATGCCTTTCTTTCTCTTGACGTTACATTGCTGCAGAAGACTGCAAAAGAACAATACCAGACAAGACTAGAGAATCCTGTCATTGCCAAAAGAGAAAAATCCTTTTTAAAAAAACACCATCAGCAACTCCCTACTTCGCTTCTTAGCACCACCGCTCTTCATGTTACTTGCAAATGAAGCGCCACATGCACATCGGCACTGCCACACCCTTCCTGTTGCTAATCTGTCTTTTTAAATTTAATTTCTTTTACGATGGCTTTTCCACCGTTTAATTAGGCCATGGGGAGTAAAGAGAGGCAGTCTCACTGTCCCTTCAGAGTTTATTTCACAGACTGTTCCCTTCAAGGATTTTATTTCTGTCATTGAAAGCAGACATCCTCATATTGCTTAAACACAGAAAATGATTAATACAATGAGATTGTTATGCTCCTAGCTAAAACGGCCTTCTTTCTAATGTGAACTACAACAGCTTGAAAAGATGGGCGCTGACACTACACTACAGCTGACAGTTTTTCTTTTTTTAGGTGTACTATTATTGGGATCTGAAATACTGTGTGACCCATAATAATAATCCCACCATTCTCCTCATATTAATATCATAAATTCTGCAGACATAGATGATATTATCATATATCAAATATGACCATAAAACCAATGTGATCTTAACACCTTTGGATTTATCTTGAAAAGAAAAATACTAGATAAAATCATTTATGCTGATACCACCAGGTCTTCACTGGGCTACAGTAACATGTTAAGATTACAATATATTTTTAGGAGGATAGGCATTTCTGACAGATTTATTAATCTGTTTCTTGAGTTAAACTTGTGGAGAGTTAATTTGTATGTTATTTAACAGCCAATGCTTTCCATTCTGTGTCCCTGGCCACAAGCTTAAAATTCCTCAAAAGCTGAATTTGGTATAATATTCAGTGCATATATTAAATAGCCTAGTTTAAAGAAGCACTAGTCAGAGAATAATATTTTACAATATTTAAGTGGCACCTGCTAGTGCCACTGCAGTTAAAGGTCTCGAAGCTAATGCAAACACACTGTGTGTTAAAATGGCATGCTCAGCTTCGGAGTGATTTAAAATGAAATCCATGGCATACAAGTATCAAATTGACTTAATACTGGTTTCAAGTTATGTATGTCTGAGGCCACTTACACTTCCCAGTAACGTGATCACAGTGGAGGACTCTGGAACGCTTAGAAGACTGAAGCAAAAGCTGAATTTAAAATACTGAAACCTTCAATTTGCCACCTCCTTTCTTCCACCTCTGCTCTCATCAGAATTAAAATTTCCAGACAGACTGTACAATGTGATTGTATGTTTGGACAACTGCTATAATAATAAAAAAAAAGAGAAAGAGAGCACAAAATGGCTGAGATGCTGAGGCTGCCAAAGTAACTGTGCCACACGCAAACATGATTATCCTTGTTTCAAGTAAAAATTTTAAGTAAAATTTACTCCAGCACAAAGAAACTATCCAGGGGCCTGGAAACCACTTATGCCTTCAGTCAAGAGCACTATGCCAGCAGAAGTGCTGTACTCCTACTAAGTAATGATGGAGCAATATTTGCAAGGAATTTTTACAGGGCATATAAACCTATGTGCTATGAAATCCCCTTTTAGAGAGATACCCTGCAAAGCACCAAAGAGGCAGGCTAAAGCAAACAGGCTTGTCTGGGAAAAAGGAGGCAGAAGCAGAACAAAGGAGAGCAACAAGGAGCAGCACAGACTCAGAAATACAGATCAAGAAGCTGCTCTGTGGCCACTAGGAAGGGGATTCTTTCCCAATTTCTTCACAGTAAATATATTCAGGCCCTAGGTCCAGATGCTTGTTTTGCATGTTGCTGGCATAAGGCTCTGTCCCTCAAAGATCACAACACCTCTGTGAGAAATTATCTCATTTTTTTTCAAATTGCCACATCTCTCATGAAAAGCAACACATGCTGAAAATTCAATATTACAGTATCCATTAGGAACCAAATTTCTTTATGGGGTGCACAAGCATTTCGACAGGATAAACAAGTTTTCTCTCACTGAGTAGCTATTAAAAGATCAGACCCTCAATCCAGCTGCTAAAGAAGCATATGGGAGTAAGTACGGAGTAAGCAGAGTTCTGGCTCTATCTTCACAGGCACTGTTACACAGAATGGACAGAGAAAGGGGGAAGGACTGCCACAATCAGGAAGAGTCATTCTTCTTGAAATAGTTTCCAACCCTACAGTGCTGCCAATCATTGCAATCTTTTCACAAGCTGTGTTAGCTCAGGTATTTGAGCTGCTAGACCTAAATGCTTAAGTAAGAATAGTTATTTTTTTTTCCATTTTGGGGGGGAATAGGAAAATTCAGAGTCTTTAAATGCAGGTAACAGAACTCTGAAATTACCACCCAGAGAAAAAAAGACCAGATATGCAGCAGCATCTGGAGCTGGCAATACCAACATTCTGTTGCCTTCACTGTAACCAGAGGGTTGTAGGAGAACTTGGTTTTGGGCAGATGATCTCCCCATAGAACCCAGACTCACAGCTGTGACTATATGCCACAACCTACTCCTAGATACACAAATTCCCTTTGACACAGTGACTTTAATGGCTGCTTCTTTGTAGCATTATAGTATATTGTATAATTAATTAGGGAATTAAAGCTGCCTAAATGCATTCAGACACAAACAATCCACTCTTTCAGAGCTGTTGCAAGCTATTTTGTCAATAACCCTAGTTCGAGGGTTGCTGTTGCTATACATCAATATGGTAAGAAATGTCTGCTCTGGAAATTTACAGTACCTGTCCCATAGAGAAACTCAGATTTTTAAGACTCCCTAACAACACATATTTTAATGCTTTACTTCAAAAAACAAGTTTAGAAACAAAAAGTTTCCAAATGAAAAATTATATGAAATGTTTTTACTTTTATCTGGTAGATATGCTCCCAACATTTGAAATGAATTCCCATTTTTTTAAAGAGTAATCAACTATGTGAGTTTTTCCTTAAGAAATTTTACTTTCCTCTTGAGGTTATCCAAAAAGCATTAAAAACCCTAAAGAAAAATATACATGACAAACTGAAAGGTCAGACAGGAGGCTGTAATTGATTTATTTTCCTTAAGGGTGAAAAAAGAGCTGGGGGAAAGAGAAAGGGAGGAGAAAGAGGTGGGCTCAAGAAAAGGGGGGAGAGAAAAGCAAGTTAAATTTGCCTTCTTTCTGTTTTAATTCCCACTTATTTCTTTAACCATGGAAATATCAAGGATGGCTTTAACTGGCTTTGCTAAGTATCTGTACTAAGAATCTTAGAAGCCATTAATTTGGAAGCCATGTCCTCTTAACTCAAAAGCATTGCTTCTTTAAGAGGAACAATTGGCTGAGATGACAAAGTAAGAGACACGTTCATTTTTTGATCTTAGGGTTTTGGGTTATACCAGTCACACTGAGGTGTACTCTGCCTAGGGAGGATGGCATTAGCTGAGTTACACAGATGGCTTGCTTAGAAGACAGATGATAGTTTTTTCTCCCACAATACTAGCTGTCCAAAGCATGCATGTGGCACAATTTTGTACACAAGTAAATACGTAATTGTCTCTTTTCAGTACCTTGTTTGTGTTCTCATGCCAAAAATATATAGCCTTTTTGTGAGAGTAGTATGTTTACAACAAAAGAAACAAAATCTGCAAAGCAGAGAAAAGAGCAGCACTAACTCACTGATAGGAATATGGTGTGACAGGAGGGATGAATAATCAAAGATACAGTTGATAGTTTACTGTTAAAATAAATTAACCAAACCACTGACAAAAAGTCTTGACTACTGCATTTTATAGATACGGCTCTGACATATTTTGATCACAAACAGTTTCAAAAGAGGATCACTCTGCCAGCTGGGCTGTTCTTAAACAAAACATCTACGTTTTGATCCAGGAAACATCAATCATCATGTCTCCAAAATCATTACCATTTATTGAGCACCCATTAATATGCTCAATGCTAAATAAAGCAGAAGAACATGCTGTCCTTATCCACATTTCTGATCATCTGTCCTTTATTTTTGAAGTCAGTTTGGCTCTGCATAAACTCAAAAGTCTAAAGTAAACAAACAGAGAAATATTTTGGTGACTATGTATTACACTGCTATACTTTTGCATGCTCGTTTTATCTTTCATATTCTGTAAATATAAAATAACCCCATTCCAACTGCAGGGGAAAAAACCGCAATTGAGACTTTGCAGGACAAACATGCTCGAAAAAGGAATTTGGCTGCAGAGGAGCCACGAATTCTGGATGTGCTTCAGGAAAGTGAGGACAGAGACCTGAGCAGCCACAGAGTTGCTGCAGAGAGCTAAGGATAAGAATAGTACCTCTGCCAATAGCGAGCTCAAAAATACAGGGAATTGCAAGGGGAAAGGACTTGGGGCAAGCAGTGGGATTAACAAGGGGATTTGAACATCAGCACTGACTAGAGGATGTGTTGTCTGCACACAGAACAACATTTAGCTACACCATGTTCAGTCTCTTTAATGTAAATTAAGTCCCAATTCATAGGATCAAGCTCCTATGATCCTTCCTTCCTTCCTTACCTATGATAGATTTATCATAGGTAATGCCTATCACAGGAATTCATAAGAGCAAGTATGTTGCTCCTAAAGAAAAGACGATACACCTTTTACTAGAGTAAAAACTACAACATCCCCCCAAAGAAAATCAAACCTTTAAGAAGTAATAATAAAAGACAAATATGGAGAAGACCAAAATATACTTCTGGTTCAGCGTTTCAAAAAAATACTGTACCTGAACTACCTCAGCAAAGTATTTGTTGAATTTTCATCATGTAAATCATCCAAAAATTGGTATAATTCACCATTTTAGAAAAGGAATGAATATGTATCAATTGGATGCTCTTACAGTTCTATCTACCTGCTGTGTTAGAGAAGAAATAAAGGTGATGTTCATAAAGACAATGATAAAATTTCCTTCATTTAATAGGCAACTCTCTGATTACTGGCCACTGGAGTATTAGGTTGAATTGCATCACTGATGAATAGCCAAGGGACTCAGTTAACAAAAATCAGTGCTTTTAAAGTCTTTAATGATTAGAACAAAATGAATGAAAGCATTTGTCAAGATTATGATTGTCATTAGAAAATGCTAATTACATATTAGTTTAATAATTACCACATGATCATTTACAAAAATTATTAAATTTTTTTACTTACTTTGAAGAATTAACTTTTTTTTTTTTTACAAAGTGTTCACAATAGTCCTTTTAGAAGCTAAAAATTTTAAGATTACAGAGCTTCTGAAGTTGGGCTGCTACTGTTGGAAAGCTGTGATCTGAATTTATTGCCAACCTGTCTGATTTCACTCACTTACAGATAATATATTCTTACCCTCCTAAGGAAAGTTACAGCAGAGCAGAACTCATAAAGGGCAGGTAACTCTCCCACAAAAACAGCTACACAATGAAAGGTTTAACTCCAGCAAAAAGCCACTTGGTAACTAATACACATGTATTAAGTAAGATACATCACTTCTCAATATTAAGCCAAGATCTGACCCCAAAAATGATGGTATTAGGCAAGTATCAAATGTATCTGTAAGAGCTGTGTCATCTGGACAGCACAACAGAGGAATATACCACCAGTATTATAATAAGACTGCTTACTTTTGATAACAAAAATACACTTATATTTTTCTGCATACCAGTGTTACACCAGTTCTACAGCACAAGTTGCACCAGCAGCTACTATCTCAACCGCAAGAGAAAAGCATGAGGCACTAAAGGGAATTCTTCTCAGCCAGTAAAAATTTTGACCATTCCAATTAAATCTGTGGCTAGTACAGTACTTAGGTTCTTTTGCCCATCTGCAAGTACAGAATCTCCCAAAAAAACAGTTTTCCTGTTTTCAGTTTAAAGTTTACATTTTAAACAACCAGTAGTAGCTCAGATAACATACTTCATTTGAAGGGGAGAGTATAATTGAACTATGTCCAACAGTACAGCTTTAAAAAATATACCCAGTATAAAACCTGAAAATTACAGAAAATATTTTTAATATGTTATTTCTCATCTAAGATCTACATGCTGATTTGGAACAGACCCCTGTGACAAAGTGGCACATCTCTGCATTATTATCCTTAAGAACGTCTTAATTCTATTTAGCAATGAAATAATATTACACTGGTGCTCTTGTTATCCTTAGTAGTACCAACTTAATATGGGGGAATTTGGGTAACGACAGTAATTTTACTTGAGCTTTGCAAAGAAATAATTAAAGTTGACTAATTTAAATGCATGCTAATTCCAATCACAGAGTAGAAACATAATGGCTGCCTGTGCCTGATTTCCATAGTTGCTATGGCAGAGGGACAAGGTAATCTTCAAGATAAAGCAGACGTGCTACTGCCCAACCAAAGTCCGGTGCACCCAAGCCTATCTAATTTGCTTAATCTCTTCTGCCACATGTAGTAACTTATTCCCGAGCAGACTCAGAGTAAGAGTCATGGGGAGGAAGAGGCAAAGCTCAAGAAACCCCTCTCAGGATGAGAGGTCCTAAAACCTGGTCTTGAGGGGCAATTATTTTGATTTCTTTGAATTAGAAAAAATAAATGAAGGATTGACCCTCTGAATAGTTGCTCAAGTAGCAGGTGAAATGCAACTGTATATGGACAGAGCGTAAAACACCGGCTAGGTTTAGTCAGGGAACAAAGGGGAATACCACTTCGGGACTTTGGCAAAGGAATGTGGAAACCTTCACATATACATCACACTGTTTTGAATCTTGCCCAGGTCAGTGGTTACTCAAGAGTGTGAGTTGCCCCTGTAATGTAAGTCAGCAGTTCTGTCTGACTAGTTGCCAGTACAATGTCACCACATTTTCCACTCTTGTTGGCCTTTTTAGTCTGAGGAGTGAATGGGGATGTAAATTGGAGTACTCATGTCTAAAGGTAGCTACAGATCAAGGTTAAGACACTAGCAGGGTCACATGAGATTCTGGCACTACTTTTTTCTGTACTTGGTCTGTGGAATAGAGGTATTCAGTCTCCGTGGCTGTCAATCTGGCACTTTTCATGAGTGCTAAATTCATTTAAACAAATAAATAAATAAAATTATGTGTTTCAACTTGTCATTTGGGTAAGATCTGTTTTATTGCTGCAATTTTTGCTGTAGTATGTACAAATCCATCACAAAAGTCTCTATGATGCAATCCCTTTATAAAACTGTTAACTGTGTGGCTTCTTCCAAAGAAGCCTTAGATGCTGTGACAGTGATGCTAAGCCTACATCAAAAAAATGATCTTAAAAAATATAACTGCAATGTTTTGCTTTCAGGGAATTTTTATAAAGCTCACATTCCAGAACCAGACACACACACACAAAAAGCATTTAATCAATTTTCATGTTAAAATAAATTTCAGGCATTTAAGGTTAGTTAAAGATATTAAAAGTTAGGTGAAGATATTTAACCCTTGAAAACCAATCTCAGCCCTATTTTTCTGTTAGTGAGCTCATACTCATACATGACTTTTGCCATTTTTTTCTTTTACAAACTTCTTCGATAAAAAGTTCAGGAATAAAACCATTTTTTGTATCTGGTATGTTAATTTGATCTTAACATTTTTAAAGAAACATTTATTTTCATAAGGACACAATCAGCACAGTTACTGACTGTAGCCAATACATACTGCTTGGATTTGCATTATGGTGATATATAAGGGTATGCATAGCCAAAATTTGTTTTTGTACCTATATTTTTATATAATACCATTGACAGACTGTGTTTGTTTTTAATGGTAGAAAACACTAAATATGGTATCAATTTTGTTGCGCAACCTGATTTAGAGAAGAGAATATAAAACTGGAAGATGTATACTGGAAGAACAATTAAGTTCAGAATATATGCTAGCATATAAACAACAGTAAGACCATGTTAGATCAGAAATGCTACACTTTTCAGGAATTAATTTTCAAATAAATCTAATGTTACGCCTTCATCTAATACAGGTGCTTTCATAGAAGCAGAGGTCATGGAGATACAGAGAACTAACATAGATTTCCAACTCTGTGTCGGCTTAGAAGTAGGTTCTTTGCCTTCAGCATGTAGATGGGTCTGAGGTGCAGAAGAATACTGGAGAAAAGACATTAATAAGGTCATTAAACTGTCTCCTATATCCGAAAAGCACTCATGTACACCAACAGTTGAGGCTACCGCCAATGCAGTAAGGAAAAAACCACGTGCAGGTTATCAAACCCCGTTGTATTTTCTATAAAGAGCAGCTTCAGAAGAAGCAGAACCAACAGCCTCGTTACTAAACAGTTGCATCCTGCACACGCTCCTCAGCATGGCTTCTGTCATGACTACAAGTAACATCCAAACCACAGCTTTTTTCTTTAGCATGGTCATTAAGGATATATTCCTGTAAAATCAATTTGAAAATGACAGGAGGTGGCAAAGTTATTTTTGGCTGAGGAAGGGAGAAGTAACATGTAGGCAGGCAGCCATCAACAGCATGGTTACACACACACTATTTCCAGGCCAAAAGAGGGAATATACACCTTATTAAAACTATATTTATTTTATGTATAAAGGATAGCAGAAGGAAAGAGTCAACAAAACAAGCTCTGTAAAAATACACACTTTCTCTCTCCTTCCTCCTACTCAACAGGAAAAATTCTTCCCCCAGCAGGACCTCACGTGAGGAACCAGGCAACGTTCTGCAGCTCACACACTCCCACTCCTGAACCTTCCCTTGCATTGCTACACTTCTTTGGCCCCAGGCCTAATATCTCTTCTTCCTCTTTTCTACTAGCAGTGACTCTGCTACTGCCTCCAAGCACCGTAGTGCCAAGTTCAAAGCATACACAGCTGTCTCCTTCCACCCAAGAGCATATCGGTGTGAGCATCAGCAGAGGTCCTAAGCCTTCCCTGCATGGAAATAACAAGGATTATTCCTTTGGGCTTGGTGCCATGTGTTGCCTGCAATGTGCTCATGCCTTGCTACTTGGTAACTACTACGAAATCTGGACATGAAGTTATAGAGGCTTGTGCCTAATCTAGTATGTCTTAGGGTCACACCAAGTATGTTTCCATTATAATGAAGCCTGAATGTTTTAATAAAAAAAAAAGAAGTAACAAAAGATTCTCATATAATCACCTGAATTTTGGTGCCGGGGCTTAAGGTAGATATTAATAACCACGAAATTTACAATTAAATGTGAGAACTCATGATACTGGAACAGAGTCAAACAGACAACCTGCAGAGCACTGGCTTTGCGGCTGAATGGTCTGGGCAAGCAGCAGCCCAATGTTCAAGAAAATACAAATGACAAACTCAGAAGAGCTGATAAAGAGATTTCCCCATTTGTGCAATTTCTACAAAAAACCAAACAACAAACCACCCCCAAACAAAACCAAAACTAAACTCCAAGCTAACAACTCCCTCTCCCCAAAAAAGCACCCTAAAGTTTCCAGAGCATAAATAAAGCCAGCTGTGGTGACAGTTCTGCTGTGGTGTTCTGATAAAATTTGAGCTGTGTTTCTTCATCATAAAATCTGCCAGAGATACTATGGGTCTTGTATGATTCTTTTTTCCCCTAGAATTCTTAGTGGCATGGATACCATTAAGAAAGGAATTTATAATGAATATGACAGAAGAAAAAAAAAAAAAGAAGAAAAAGAATGAGAGAGACTGTGTGTGTGCAACAGAGAGCATGTGTGTGAGAGAGGAAAAGATAACAAAAGACAGACAAGACCCTATGGATGACAAAGGAAGCCTACAAATACATTTTATAAAGTACTGCTTTTTGATCCCCTGGAGTTCATTTACACAACAGTCTACCTAGTGTGAGTGCTGCCTTCTTCCCCATCTTCTTTTCATTCCTTTTAGAATTTCATCCCTGCCTGTCAAAAGTGTCATCTTTAACTTCAGGTAGGCATACTGATTTTTAGTACAACGCCAGCAAAGGACACTAAAATTAATAGTATGTTAGTTGTGCAACACTCCTACTCTGTTACTCGTATTTCTTTATTCTTAGTAACCACATCATTTTAGAGCAGGAATTTATCAATTAATGCATGTTTGCATTATGGAAGCCTTTTTTTCATATAGCATAGAAACATCCTTTTGGTGTTTCCTACTAACCTAAGTTAACCTGCTTAGGAATCCATGATCACAAATTCAGTTAAAACCAAACAAACAAACCTCTGCTGACAGAAAATAACATGAAAGGAAGAACTCCTTTGACAGCCATAACACACTTTTGGATTTGAAAAATATATCAAATTGATTTGTAAGAATCCTATTTTGAACTGTGGCCTGATCCCATTCAATTGATATATTGTTGAGAGACACAAAACCATGCTTAGTACGTTGTTTAAAAATTAAGAGTCAGGAACGATTAGAACACATTTAAAATATCTTCAGTCTGTTTTCCCCTCTGATATGGGTAGATGAATTTTAGAATCAAAAGTTAAACAAAGAAGTGTAAAATACAATTATACTGTAACACAAATACATTACACTCCAGAGATAACAAAATATCAACAGTAGTATTAAATCTGCCCTGAAGTGAAGAGGTATGAAGCAATTCATTAAAACAGAAGAAGAAAACTAGCTCGTTCTGCAGCTAACAACTACTAACCATTGTTTTTTCCAGGAAAATCTAACGGTGTATAGTTTTGTCCTGACTTTATATACAGATGCAGAACATGTGGGATTTGCCTTCAGATGCTCTCACACTATTTAGGGAATGGGAAACCTGCAGCACAAGTTCAGGATTCTCTGGCATTTTCTCTCCCCCTCCTGACCACTCTTGACTGTTAGGTTACTGCACGTCATCAGCCAAATGAGATGTACTGGAGAAGTAGCCAACAATGAAAACTGGAACCAAACCTAACAAAAAGCTGTGGAAAGATCTAGTTTTGAAAGCAACAATATGTAAATGTTGTCTTATCCGAGTATCCTGAACACACATTACAGAGATACGTGGTAGCTAGGGCTTTCCATTCAATTCAAAAGACAGATAAGTGCACAAGGAGCTGCAGTTCCTGATGCAAATCCATTTTTTTTAATTTTTATTTTTAAATCAAGTAGTAATAGATTTGTTTTATTTAATGAACTTTTTTTTTTTTTTTCTTGAACTTGAACATAGCTGCTGCTGAAACTTATGAAGTAATGCCCACTGGGAGAGTTCTGTGGCAGAATAAGGCACAAATAAAATGCAATAAAACAAAACTTTAGAGGGTAGAATATGAATTAATAAAAATCTACATATTTCAAATGTGTGGGATATAGTCAGAGAGCTGAACCATAACTCTAAGGAGACCTTCCTAGGCCAAAATTTCATTAACTTAGAACATGAGTGGAAGCAGAGGTCCTGAAGCAGAAGCACATTCAAAGTTTATTGTAGACCGCTACTAACTCAAATTCTCTTAGTCATAGTTTCTTCATAATCATACTCAAACTGAAGCAAAGTCCCAACATGAGCCCTCCACTTGATTTTGACCTGCATGCAGAAGACGTTACTGCTCGTAGCATCAAACCCACTAGCAACAATAACCATAGACTAGCAAGCTAGGTTGGTTCTCACTTCAAAAACACAGTTCAGCCTAAATTTCTAAACCCAGCTCTCATTCACACATAGAAAAACCCACCACTTAATCCAGAAAGGAGAGAATACCTAAAACTTAAAACAGAACAATTTATCAGTTGCTAGTGCAATCACTGCGCAGTGCGCTACTGCAATTCAAGTCGCCAGTCTTCCAATACTTTTCCCTAACTTTCCTTGGGTGTCCAAAAGGGTTTAGTCTTCTTACACTGCAAAAAGAAGCAATCACGCAGCAATTGTTTTGTGGGTACGCTTCTGAGAAATCTCTAAAGAATCTGTGACAAACCACATAAAAACATTCTCTTCGCTACAGGTGCATTTGGGCATTTCAGCTTAGTTCAGCTGCTCTAAGAAACACGGAAGGTAGCATAGGGATTGCAATTGCAAGTGAAACAGCTAAGCACACAGGGAGCTCATTTCTCACTTAGGTAAGGGTAATTTCAGAGCATGACATGAATGTAGCTACCCTTCCAGGTCACATTTTTGACTGGGCCTTAAAATTATCTTAGTTCTTGTCAAGGATGGATTATTTTGTCATGTAAAATAAACAAATAAATAAAAGTCCCAGGTGAGATCTTCCGTTAAAAGTATTCCACAGTTTATCTGAGATGAACTTAACCTAGTAAGGATACATTACGATTGAGCCGTAGTGACTCTTCAATGTGTAACTGAGCTACAACTTGGTGGGGGACCATACATCCTCTCAAAAGCACTTTCCTGTGGCAGTTCATTACTTTGCCATTGCTGAAACAGTTAAATGCAACCCATCCAGACTATATAATGGATTCACTAGTGTAAAACGTATCATAAATACTGAGTTGTCATTGTCCGCTCCATAAGTTTCCACCAGCTAGCCCACGCACTACATGGCTGCTTCCTACAGGTTACCAGGCTATGCCAAATAGCTTGTTTCAGTTACAATCACATTAACACTTTCTGTACTAGAATCCTTGACTGTTTCCATGCCCACACATTGTAAAATAGTTAAATCTGTACAACAGTTTTGTCTTAGTAAGATCACTGACCTCATGGCACTGTCCCTGACCCCATTAATGCACAATGAAAATAGTGTTGTTGTTATCCTCCTGCCTGCTCTCCTGGAAGAACAGAAACACCACCAGACATTTAGGGGTCCCCAAATGAATTTGGCATTTCTCACTTGAATTCCTTCTGCTTTTGGTAAACTGCCTCTAGTCTGCCAGTGTTCCAGCCTCTACTTTTGCAGAGAACAATATAATTAAAAGGAAAAAAATGCTACACATAACAACCCTTCCTCTCCAACACTATGCCCCAATCATGTCTATATAATTTAAATCTCTATGTTCATTGCCAAATCAGACACAGCAAATAATTAGAACAACTAAACTAACACTAAATATATACACTTGGTTTTCAGCCATGGATATGCATAGACTGAACAGCTGCACAACCATGTTCCCTGAGGTAGAATTACAGGGCAGACAGGTGAATCAAGCAATGGGGAGTGTCTATTGCACAATACCTTCAGCTATCTCCTATTAAACTGACCACAACTAGGTGCCTCAGAAATTCACCAGTGAAAGTGGAAAAATAGGACAGGGAACCAGTTTCTGGTTAAAACATAATTTTTAAAATAATTTAAAAATAATTTTAGCTCTTATATTTGTACAATTATGGAAAAATAGATTCTTCGTAATGGCTTGCAAGATGTCTACAGACTTTTATATCAGGAATAATAAAAAAAGAGGGCAGGAAGGATTCCATGACCTGAGTATATTCCAGTCAGCCAATAAAGTACTTATTTGTTAGATAGTTTGGGTTGTTTATATGAATAATAAACATCTAACATATATTACACTTGCTAGCTTGATTTTTTTTTTTAACAGGTGCACTTTTAAAGTTGTATAGATAACATCAATTTTATCTGCTTGTAAAGAGATTTGACTGCTGAGGTAAAAAATGCCAATTTTTCTTTCACAGACCCAGATGAATCCCTGTCTCCATGTTCTTATCCTCATGGATGTTTTTTGTCTGCTTTAATACCTGTTGACGGTCTTTAAAATAGCTTTTCTAATCATTACCCAAATCGACAGGAAAGGCACCGGATGCATAAGAAATAAAAGAAGTTAAATTAAAAATACGTAAATGTAAAGCTTTAGACAATAAAATAATCTGTCCAATACTTAAAGGGCATCTAGAAAATAGTGATCCCTCTGTTCCGTGTTTGCAATACAAACAGAGTACGATTTATGCAGAATTGATCAAGCAGTTACTTTCTTTGTATTTAAACATTTCTAAGAAGAGTTCAAAAAACTTGTGCTGGCCAGGATGCTGACCAGAATGGGAATGGCAGAAGGGACAAGGGAGCGACTCTAACTTCATTAACCCTGAAATTCTAAATAATTTTCTATGTCCTTTTGGAAGAGTACACGGCATGTAGGTGACAGAACGCAGGTGTGGGCGTCCATCATAATAAAGGCGGTTTGGTTGAGCGCAGCAGAGCGGCGGTGAACCTCAGCGAGAGATTACACACAGACCTATTGGCAGAACATGGCAAGGGAGAATGTCAGATTTCATACTCGGCAGACATCTACAGCAACTGATGCCTTGTAGTCAAAGGCTGTTAAATTACCTGTGAAGGGTTACTGGCAGCCCTGAATGTTTTTCTCATTGTTTATTTAGTTCCAAAAGCTCTTGGTCTTTGTGCTGATTGCCCTAACTGACAGCACAGGAAATCTGGACTTTGTAAACAGGGCGCTGCTGTATTGAATTACAGGTAACAAGTGTGTAATCAACCTGCTGGGGCTGGACCTCTGCAAAGAAATCTTCAGTATACAGACAGAAATAGGTTTCAATGGGGGGGAATCAATTACCTGAGCAGATGAGTATAAAAAGAGATCAATTTAAATCCTTTGTGCTTATTTCCTATAGCATATTTGGAAAAAGAAAAGACCCTGACATGGTGGAAAGGTAATTAAGCACTTTATTCATTGTTGCAATAATAGTCTAGAAATTAAAGGTGAATATGATTTGAAGTGCCCTCATTATAACCCATAAAACCATATTAGTTAAACAGTCCTTAGCTGCAATATGCTTCATAAAAAATAAGGAAAAAGCTTGCAGGTTCTTATTCTTAAAGAAGAGTTTCTGTAGTCAAATTACATAAACTGGAACAAAGAGCAACCCAAAATGAAGCAGTCATTTTCGATCTTCTAAAAGGTAAAGAGAACCTCTATAAAACAGGGGTCTAGTGAAATCTAATACTGTGATATTTCTGCATACTAAAATAACATAATGAAGTTGAACAACCACCCCTCCTCACAGACCACAGATTTATGAGGTATTTAAACTGTAATTGTTAATTAAAAAGCATAAATAAAAATCCAGTAGCAATCAGTCAACAAAATAACCCTATGCCAGACAACACCGAGTCACTGAGTAGTACAAGAGAAGAAATCCTTTTGTTTTTCTTTTTTCTTTTTTTTATTTTTAAATCATCAACAAGGACCTTTTCCATCTGTGTCTGTGGCCACCATGGGCAATAGCTTTCACTAAATAAAGAAAAGCTTAACAACACAGATTTCAAAATATGTTAACATCAGACAGCATTTCCAATCTGACCATCATTTATTAAAACAGATACCGTATGCTATCATCTCATTATGCCCCAAAGACTTGTTTTTGCAGTTTGAAATTACAAGAAAAACAAGGTTTCATTAGTGTACTCACTGATGATGATAATTTTAGACTACTTGCACTATTGCAATCTATGCTGTGTTAAAGCAACTGGACTTATATTGCGCAATTTTATTCCCTCTAGAGAAGCAATTCTCTACTTTGGCATCCAAAATTTCTTTTATGTGCTTGAAAAAATATCTTATAAAATTGACTTTTATTTCTGTTTGCTCATCTATTGGTATTTATGAACTAATATGTCCCTAATAATTGAAATTCCTGACCTACTTGAGAGTGGAAGGTTATTTTTTTGCAAATATACAATATATTAAATGCAACCTTGCCTGGCTAGAAAATCTTCAGCTGAACCTATGGAATAGAAGAAGAGATGATGACAACTAGACCAGGAATGATGGAAGCATTAGAGCATTTCCTATCAGTACTCTCCATCTGATTCAAGATCTAGGTGCCAACAGATATTTCAGACAGGGTTTCAACAAACTTTCTTCAAGACTATTAAAAAAGTTTTGGTCAAGAAAGTCAGTTAACTTCTAATGACTGTCTGTTGAGATATATGCCACTTGCCTGACATACCCTTCCTTCCTAACTAATATTCCTGTAAACAACTGTAGTTTTTATGCATACCAAGATTTTCAGGAGAAGTATAACATCCTTTCCTAAGCCACCTGAAACACCTGGTGAAGGGTTTTTTAAATCTGAGTCACAAAAGCAATAGCTCGTGACAGTGAGAAACACTGGTCCAGTGTTGTGCTGTATAAAACCACACACATTTCTGTCTGTTCCAAATGTACCGCCTTTCAATGGTATTGGAGATCTGTCTGTTCTGGTTTCATGAAAAGCAGTTGACATGAACATGATTTCACCTTTTCTACAGTTCTTCTTTTAAATAGCTTCTTTCAGATATTCACTTCCCATTTGCTTTTCAATACACTTTATATAGGTATGGTGACTAAAACTCATTAGCACTGAAACTAAGGTTCCTATCATGTAAATATTAGCACACATATTTAATGCCTCAATTGACTCTCCTAAAATCAGTGTTAATAATTTAGTTCCACACTGTACATGAACACTGGCATTCATGGGTAAGAACTGAACATCTACTTAGCCCTATAGGGCACATAAAAATGGCATATGTATGGCTTCCGTTTAGTCACATTTTGGCTTTTGTCTGAAACACTGCTAGGCATTCTGCAACAGGAACACCATGAAATATAACACAGGGAGTCACAGTGGCTAGTTTTTGTACTGTGGATGGAGAAACAAGTGAGTAAGTCCTGTTTCTCTTACGTGTTTTTAATCACCTGAAGCTTTTCAAGTTACTGTTTTCCTCCACTTTTTTTTTTCTTTTGATTTTAGAAAGCATATTTAAAAAGACAACTTCTCCAGAATTATTCGCTATCCTGAGGCACTACTAAGTTAGATATGGGCACGCAGCTCCCCCCTTTCAGAGTACTAACTGCCTATCTAAAATACAAATACAAACATCATTGCATATATGGGTCTAGCCTTTCTTCTCGACACTGTTTGTCACTGAACTGGAAGCGCACATCTTCCAGAATAAAGCCTTTATTTGATCACTTCCAGCACCAAGCACCTATCCTAGACATGTGACGGCATCTAACTTCAAACCCACAAAACAAAGCCCGTTGTACTAGTACGGCAATGAAGCAGCACAGCCAATGCTGTACTCTTAACAAGATTCACATTGATAATATATAGCTATAATTCTGCTTCAATTAAAAGCATATTTCAGCAGAAGCTCAGAATATGGTAGTTGCTCTATGCATTTTAATAATCCAGATCCAGAATTCTGCCTTTGCTAAATGTATACTGGTAAAATGGTGTCAGAATTCTACTTTACATAAATAAAGACTGATCATATTAAGACAAAATCCTGCATAACCTAAATGTATATTAATGGTGGCAAACCAGAAACTGAGTGCAATCTTTACACTCTAGATAAAAATCAGTAAGCCTATTTCAACTGACTTCAGTGTTTTAGAAGCAAAAGTGTTTTATTCTCTCCAGGAAAAAGAAAATATGAAAAAAAAAATAATCAATGTACAATACCAAAATCTAATGAAAATGCTTAACTGGTTCTAAATATTAGCATAGGAGGAACACGCTATTACATGACTTCTGCAGCTACTAAAGTCAAGTTAATTTACCCTGTACTTAAAAAGTTAATACAGGAAATGCAAAATTCTTATTGCATTAGAGAAAAAATTCTGAAAGACTAAAATATTTATCCTTGATTTTCATGCCATGTGATTTTCTTTTAAATTTAGAAGTAAAAGACTGATGAAGTATGGACTATGCATTTTACAGAGTTTTTCCTAGGAATCTGTTACTGAAAACATGTATTTATGTTTCTGCAAATTATAACATCTGGAGACTAGATAGATTAATATTTAATGTTATTAACAACACTAGAAAAGTGGCCTAGTGTCACTTACTTGTGGCGCAAATTGTGGCATGTCACTGGAATGGACCAAAATGGGTAGAAAATGTAACCTATGACAGTGCAAGTATTCTGAAGAACACACCTGTTTTCATTTACTCCAGTTCCAGCACTTCTAGCAAGGTTATTTGAAATATTGGTCCTCAGTATTAAAACTACCCATATAATATGTTTACTGTCTGACTTTTAAGAGATTAATTGTGATAACCTAATGCAGAGACACGTGTAAGATTACATCCAAAGAACCCTTTTCTTGCATATAATTAACCACAAGGGATAGGCAACTGCATTTAACTGAAAGATGAATATTAGAAGGTAAATAAATCTGTTTGTCAGAGGATTAAAAGTGTAGGCCTCTTATGGAAGTATCTAACCCTACTGTAAGGACACTGCCTTATTCCAGGCATCATAATAAAGATCAAAGGTATACAACAGAAGAAGCAACGTGTGTGTGCATAGCTCTTACTAGAAATTTTTAACAGTATTCTGCTCTGGCTTTTGTTCAAAGTCAGAGAGCACATCATCCTCCACAGTTTGCTTTTGCCATCTGATCTCCCTGTTCAAACCTGTATATACTTCGTAAAGTATTAAATCAGGAATATAATACCCTGAAAGTATTTCTCCTCCACTGGAAAATACTGAAGTCATGAACCCAGGTTTTCCTGACTGCTTAGAAACTGGGCCGAGAAGTTCTTCATAGGTGTTACTGGATTAATTGAACATGTTGCCAATAATGCTCAATTTTGCTGCATAAAGCAATAAAAATACTCCTTAAACAATGAATACAAACTAGAATGTATTTTATATACCTTTCTGAATAGGTATAAACTGGGCTTGCATAGATACAACCACGTAGATATTGTTAGATGAGTAGACGATATAGATAAATACGATTGCTTGGAACATAAGGGTTTACCATTGAACAAATACAGGTACTAGCTCATATCTTTCTTGGGAAAATTGCATTACTCAGCCTATTAACAAAAATAATAAATTAGCCATTTCAAAAGAGTAATCAACAAATATAAGTATTTTTTAAAAAAAGTCTGAGCATAGGCTTTTGCACAGCAGCCTGTAACTTAGGTTTTTATTACGGCTGCAAGAGTAAGTCTTGGCTCATAAGAGTCTGTTAAGAGCTACAACAATGACAAAGCAAAAAAGTTGAATAAAACCACTCCAATGTACAGCTACCAGACCAGTTTTATAGCCTTAATGGTGATAAAATCATCATGACAGTGACCTGTCCAGTATGGTCTTAAAAGTTTCCAGCTGACTTGGTTGACAGAGGAAAGAACCCACCTATAAAAAATAATTTTTACACCACTTTAAATAAATACACATCAAGGAATGTTTCCATAATACAACTGCAGAAAAAACACATCTCCAGCTGAAATAGTGAAACCAGTAGTACAGACCCAGCATGAAAACTGCAAATGATTTGCAGACTGAATTAATAATACTAATTAAAAACAGAACAGTAAATAAGCTGAAGCTGTTTTCATCTCATAGAAAATATATAAAATAGAAAGTTATATATGGGAATTTCTTAATATAGATAGAAAGATGATCCTTAGAGAAAGTCAAAAGGATAGTTAAGACTCCTCATATTAGTATATTGTGATTTTTATCTCAAAACACCTTGACTTAAGTGGAAATGAGGTATGGGTAAGAAGTAAAGCTAAGGTCATAGATTCCAGGAACCAATCTTTCTCAAGTAGCTTTAACTCAGTTACAATTGATTTTGAGGCTAGATCAAAATGGCCGCAGTCTCTCACACACAGCTGAAGTACCCAGGCTTTGGTTTTGGTCATATATTCTGCATTTTCCTGTGTTTTCCAAACCAATTAGAACTGGTTTAGGCAAGCAAGTGCCAGTCCTGCAGAAATAGTTTGGACTTTCTGGTTTCAGGGAGAAGTGAAAATGGAAGCTGTGTTACATGGTTACTCACAGGGCAGGATTCTCAGCAGCACATGAGAGTATATTCATGGGAATCTAAGAATCAAAACAGGCTTCTAAACCTTTGTCTACCAAAACTGCTCCATACATACAAGGAAGACGTTTGCAACACTTCTACTTCTTTTGTTCAGGGAATTAAGAGGATATTGTAGTGTGTGTGTGTGTGTGTGTGAATTCAGCCCAAACTTAATTCAACTATAAATATAATTCTACTGCAAGTAGAACTTAAATATTTCAAAAGGGAAAGCTAAACACTGCATAAAGCCTATTATAGATTTTTTTCCCCATTTTTATTCAGTTTAATAGGGGATATTGTGGTGGGGAAAAACATACAACCCTAATGACTTGATTACAAGTGAATATTAATGAGTAAGTCAGATGATGAAATTGTATAGAGCGCTAACTCTTTCACTTTAAGTCCTCCTGCAGAACTGCTGCTATAGCGTAAAGTCTTAGCCTAGCTGATCACACAGTAACTTTCTCACCTGAACAAGTTGGTTATTTTATTACTTGGTTAACAACAAACAATACAACTCAAAGAACATAAAAAAAGCTAATATATCAATTAAGATACTTAATTAAAAAGACACTGAAGCCAAACTGAACTGCAATAATATATAACTGCAGTACTAACGTCCAACTAAAATTAGGAAAACACATAGTATAAAGTTGAATGGCTGGCTGTTCCACCAGGTATTACCAGCATATCACTGAGGCACGATACATTCTGCTTCACTCAAAAACCACAACTGGCTAAAATATCAGTATGCTTAAAGTTAAAACAGTCAGAATGCTATGAAATACAATTACTCCATACATAGATTTGTTGAGTTCAATACAATAATGTATACTGCAAGAAAATGTTGGAACTGAAACTAACAAATGATGAATACCAGGAAAAGAAGTCATGATATGCAATGACTCATTAATCAACAAGGCATAAAAATATCCACAAAGCTCTAAAGGAAGTTTATGGACCATGTTATACTTATGTCCCACTGAAGGGCATAACCAAATTTAATACTGATTATTAACAAAACTGATCTTTCAGACAGTCTTTGGAAACTTGGATAATAATAATCATAAATATCTCACCTAAGTTCAGCAGTGATGAAACTACTGGACAGTGTACACGGTAAGAAATAATATCTCAAAATAAAAAACAAATTGCATTGTTCCACTTAGGGCTAATATATTCTTGAAGGTAGTTCACAACCGAGTTACTTGCTTCTAATGCCATTACTAAGGGTTCTCCAAACACAGGAAGTACTGTACCCCTATGGAGTCCTGTCTGATGAGGAGAAATGCTCTCCTTGAATAGCTAATGGGTGCGAGCACAGCTCCCACATACTGGAGCAGTATGCTCCCCCATTTTGGAACAGCATGAATGCAGGAAGTCATGAGAAGTTATTTATAATTGCTGTCTAACTCCAGTTAGAAAGTTTCTTAATCACTTCCCAGAGCTGCAAAAAAGTATGTATCTAGAAATATAGTGGGATTTAAGGCAAAGAGAAGAGCCACTGACATAGTATGTCAAATGTAAGAAAAATACAGAAGACAGAACATGAATCTCCACTTAGTCTTTATTGAAATGATAAATGCAATTTAAGCAGTCTCAGAAGACTTGGATTATGGAAAACACTATCTGAGATCGGCTGCCTGGAAAGTACATTAAAACTGTTGGTAAACTCCGTAATCGTGCATTCAGCTGAAAGTTTTCTGACCAGCTCAGCATTGCTGGTTAGATCAAACAATGTTGTGTTTGTATGCCAAACCTATGACGTCTGTCTTTGCTGCAGTGTCAGTACATAATAGATGGGAAATAGCAACACACCACAGTTTTCTGTAGCTCCTATACCTTTAACTTGATCAGACACAGTGTGACTCACAAACGTCTGAGATCATTTCTTACTTTCTGCTTGTGTGAGCTCAGGAAGACCTGTTTAATTTATCACCAAATAAAGGTACAAATTGCTGGTGCTGGTGATTCTGGTATAAGCCTGCAATTACAAGAGTGAGAAACTTTTTGGTTCAAATGTCATTGTCTACTTTTCAGTGTTGCTCTTTTTGACCAAATAATCTTTGATTACTTTATAAAACTCTCTTTAACATCATCACTGGATCAAACTGAACACTATACAGTGTTTGTGTTCTCAGTTGGCTTCATTTGGCTTTTATAAATGTGGATATAATGCTTCCTTCCATAACTAAATCCTGACAAGTTATCCATGTTCGGGTTTAGATTCATTACGCATATAAAAGTGAACTACAAAATTCAATGCCAGCCCATATTTAAAAATAATTTTTGCCATACCATACTAATGAAAACATAGCGTCACTGTAGAGGACATACTGTTTGGGTGAATGACAATACAATACCTATGTGCATCCTGTGCAGACAGAAAAGACTTGGCAAGGATTCATGACGCAGACAAAGGAATTCTTTCAAGGACATGTAGCAAAATAACCTGAAGTTATGAGACAAAAAGACAGGACTAAGCAAGACCAGTCTGAAATGGCCCTCCTCAAGCTGGGATGGGCAAAAATGAAACAAACGCAGAGTTGTAATCCTGTACTTCTTTTTTACCCCTGGACTTGATATTTCATAATTTAGGGCAAGAATTTGCCACTGCTAGATGAAATCTACAGAGTGTTCACAACTGCAGAGGCATAGTCAGTGTAAGAATGATTGTACCATCTGGCCTGAAACTTGAGTTACGGTTTGTTTGGGTGTGGTGGTTTTTTTTTTTTTTTTTTTTTTTTTTTTTTTTTTGGTAGTTCTACCTTTTCACTGAAGAAGTGGTTTACTTAGCACTCCTGAACGCTTAGTTACGTTCTGTTTTGGAAAGTAAGACAGAACAAAGAAACAAAGAAGAAGGACTATGGATTGTGAGACAAGAGCTTTAAAACCAAGTCCAATTGGTTCACTGTGACAAATGGCATAACAAGAAAATAATGCTTTCTAACTGATATAAGATGTACTTCAGATGCTCACTATCATTACAGAAAAGAAAAGAAATCACATGCAAAGGTCAGATTCTTTCACCATTACCCACTACCTTAACATGTCTCATGAAAAACTGAAGTCAAAATAATCTGACATGTTATGGCAAAATGCCCTTTATCTAGCTCATACATCTGTGAACAGACACTCAAATAATCACACTCATGCTTTTAATTTTAGTTTCAAAGACAATGTCGTGGACGCAATTCTTCCATTCTTTTCCAGCAATTTTAAAGTGATCTTAATTATTGATATCAGAGGAACTATTCCTGCCTTGTAATGGCGAAGGACTTTGCTAGTTCTAGGTATCTATGTCTAACATTAGGAAAATACGTCTTACCGCTCAGAGTACTTATCTGAGAAATGCTTTAATTGAATAGATTGTACTTGTAGACCTGATAAAGTAAGCTTTCTCAGATGAACTAGAATGATGGTTATAAATGTTTAAGTTATAACTTGAATACTCCTCCTACGTTTTCTGATCTGAAATGTTCAGCATAGAAGCAGTAAATATTGTCTGGTTGTTATTTTAGCCACTCTTAAAGTATTGATTTTATACTAAACGTAAGGAAATTAAAACCTTAAGGTGAAACCAGTGTTTTTTCTCAAGTTTACAGCCAAGTCAGTAGGTTTGTTTAAAATATCATCCATAGTATATATTGACATTATAATATATCCGTTAATGATCGAACACAAAGGAAAATATAGGTGCACTTTACTACACATGCACATAAAAGAATATTATGCATGACTGTTTTAAAATTATACGTTTTAAGTGCCGAGATATTAAACATTTAATAATTTGGCAATTTCTTTCAAAGGCAACTATTAAAATTAAGGGAGAAGAGGCCATATGTCAGCTCTGCTGAATTCATGCCTGGTCCAGCAGATAAAGTATGTGTGGGGACTGAGGACTAACCAGTTTCTTCATTTTCCTTGACTAGATGAAGGCCAAACGTCTCCCAGCGTAAGACAGCTAAAATCAGTGCTGTTCAAGCTGAAGCCACCTGCAGCTAATGAGTCTTGCTGATAAAAATCTGCTGGAATACTGTGTCCTTCCTCCCACTCAACTCCTGACAACAAATGACCCAGTTTTAGGGGGCCGTCAGATTTTACACTTGCCCTATCTACTTCTGAGTAATTTCAGAGAATGAGGGAAACCCCACCCAAGCTCTCCCGTTTGTGCAGTTTGCTGTTCTACGGTACAAAGGTTGAAGCGGCAGAGGTTACGCAACGTTTCATTTGGTCCCCTGCTTAAGGTGATGGGCACGGTGGCACAGTGGTCTACACAGCACGAGGAAACAGAGGTGGCTCCTGTGAACTACACCTGTACAGCTTTACATCACCCATAAATTCAGAGATATTACCAGAAGTCATATCAGCCAGCACATATATCTCATTCAAATGAAGGCTGCACTTTCTACTAACAACCATTACTGCAAAAAATACCATTTGAGATTAATATCCTTGACTAGTAAATCTAGGTATGAAATGGCACAGTTAGGCAAAATGTAATTTTGGATTTGGCTTTGCTGCTGACCAGCTTCGCTACCAGTCTTCACTACAGGAATTTCTTAGGGAATACAGCTATCAGCAGCAGATGTGCCAGCAGTAAGAGAAACACTGTTTCTTCTCTCTGAAATACAAGAGCACATTCCTATGCATTTCCCCACTGTACTCCTAACACATGTAAGCTGCTACATTTTTGAGATGGAGCCCTATCCAGCACTTCCATTTCCTTTTGCTACATTAATAAAGGCAGTGCATATCAGCATTAATTTATATCTTCTTCATAGTAGAATAGATGCATTTTTAATTAAAAACAAATTCTTATATTAGAGGAAGACTAGCCCTTTGGGAGACTGGGACTTTGGTTGCTGGGCCTTCTACAGGGTCCCTATCTAAGCCTAAAATAGGCATTATCCACACATGCATGTCTGAACTGAGGGTCCAATACAATTTTAATGGGAAGTTGGACAATTAAAAGGTAGCCAAGCATGTAACACAGAGAACTGGACTTTAGTTTCTCTGTACCTCATTTCCTCTCTCTCTTGCTGTGGATTGAGACCTGAAATTATCTGGATTCTTTCTAAATTTTATAATATCACTTCTCTACTCCTGAAATACACTAAAAATTTTAAAAGGGAAAATTAGTAAATTAAAAAGACTCACAACAATTTTATAGGTTCCACTGTCAACGTCTACTATTTTTGTCTATCAAAAGTCCAACCACTTACCTTGAGACCCTTACTATCAGAATAATCTCAATTCCCCATTTCTATCAAGTTTGTCACTGACAATCTATTTAACAAATGTGGGCACGCACACGCACGCACACACACACACAAAGTAAATTAATTTTGTAAAGACAAGAAGTTAATTTTCATTTTGCTTAAGATAGGGAGTTGCTCTCTCAGTTTGGTATGAAAGATACAGAGCACTTTCCTCAAAATTATAGCTTTTTTTTTTTCCACTTCACAATGAAATTTCAAGGAATTAGTTTATCTGTAGGTTAACTTACGAATTGCATTAATTAAAAACTGCATTCTTTGAAAAATATAACCAGCTGTTTAGCATCTGTACCAATCTTTTCTCTGTCCCAAATGATACTCAAAAAGGAATAAAGGATACTTTTATCAGTAACCTTGCTTCCACTGTAGGAACATAAATGACAATTTGAAACCTCAGAGCACTGATTGCAATTGCACACCAGAAGCAAAAATAAAAACTGGTTGTATGGGCCAAACTTCCCCAATTGCCAGCAACGTCTAAGTATTTCATGTTTGCATATTAGCCTGACTAGACAATAATTTAAAAGTTGCCCATAACACTACTGCCTTGACTGCATTGCACTTTTGAAAAAAGTAAAGATGATGATGCAAGGGGAACCAGAATGCATCACCTGGCTCATCCACACCCCATCTTAACTGCGGTTAGGTCTTATTAACAATAAATTAAATATAAATTGAAGGCAATATTCTTAAGTACCACTCAGTGAATTGAACTAACGTGCAAAGCTGCTGCTGAAAAGACACAATGCATGAGTGAGTTGTCCACAAAAATTGGTATTTAAAAACATATCATTTGACAGATCCTTTTTTGGGCTTAAACGCCTATAGGAAGTTTTTGCATTTTAAGCAATTATGTCTTCCCTGATAAAACACCTGGGAAGAAGAAGTTATGTTTGGACATGTTTATTAGTTACATAAATTACAGTTTTAAATAATTATGGGATTTTGTATTTACTCTAATAGCAACAAATATTTTTTAAAGCTGCACTTATGAGAAATCTAAACTTACTACATAAGTAACATACAGTTTATTTACCAAAAATAATTGCCTAAACTCCTCGTGTAACAAAATCAAGAAGAAAATAATCCTAGAGGAGGAAAGGGTGTAAAGTGTGTTTAAAGATTAGTTTATTTGATCAGGGACCACATATACTAATATCTCAGCTTGAATCACATGTAATAGCACAAGATTACTGCACAGTGAAATTATGATTACAACATTGTGATTTCGACTGTATACATCCACAAAGGAGCGGGACCTTTCCACTTCTGCCTGCAATACCCAGACCCAAAAGCAATGAAAGAGAGAAGGAACAAAGTCTTGACATGACACTCTAAACAATTATTGCTTTTTCCTTCCTTAAGCAAAAGGAAGGAGTGGGATGGATATTGCAATTCTTATGAGGGTCTCTTGAGAAAAGAATACTGCAACAGAGATGATGCTTACTTACTACCCTTCATTCATGGTTGTATTAAAAACCAAGATCTAACTTTTAAGATGAAGGATGAATTACAGGTTCATTAATCAGCATTTTAAAATGTGCACTTAGCACTATGTATAAATCTTACCCTGAAGATGATATAGTTCAAAATTCTAACAAAAGATGAAATCTGAGACATAAAAATGAACGATAAAATCACATACTTTACATTACAAAACAATAAAAGCTAACTGCTCTGTAACATTCTAGTCAATACAGCAATGCTATCAAATTTAAAACTTTAGCAAGAAGGATCAAGAAAGCATGAATAAATTATTTCAGAAAGTATTATAGCAAGAAACACTCGAGGAAGATGGTGGATAAATAGAAATGTAATTGGTTAACTAAAGAACATGATAATGAAGAATTGTTAAGAATTTAATGCTAGGACATGTCCTATAGATCTGTGAGGGCAGGTGCAATATTCACCAAACAGGAAGACATCCTCATGCCCCATTTGAGGGGCTCCGTGCATCTCTGCATACGTGACACAAAGTATACAAGCTTATGAGCACTGAGCAGGATTGTGCGGGGTTGGAATGACTTCTGTCCATCTCCCACCCTGTCTCAACACAAATACCTCTTGCAATCTGAGTATTTTAGAGGAGGTATTATTTTTTTCCCCATCTAATAGCTAAATAATACTCTGGAGGTTTTAGCAAACTGCTTCCAACAGAACAGCCTTTGCTTCGAAGTGCAGAGGCCCTCAGCCCCCTTGCTTCCCTGCTCGGCCAAAGGCAAACCTGCTCTGATGCAGGAGCCACGTAGCTGCACTAATGCAATACTGTTCCTGGCTTCTTTGGAGATGGTTAGTCCAGGTTAGCCCCTCAGCACTGTTGCTTTGCAGTGCTCACGCTCTGGTTTTAACAGCCTGGATTCAGCCTCCACTAGTGCAGTGAAACGGGTTCCCAAATGGAGCTGATCTTTATCAAGGGCAGGAAGTCTGACATGCAGGTGCCTGCAGTCAGACTTGCCCTAGACTCCATCCGCAAATGGCAATAACACTGTAACACTAGCACTAATGATCACCAATGCAGTTCCATGCTCAAAGTAGAGCTACGCTGCTCGTTCTTGAGGAAACACTCTGCTACTGTTTTTTGTAAATAGAGGAACAGTGATTTCAATAAGGTTGTTTTGATTTTATATCCTGACTCAGATGTGAAAGATGATGTAATAGTTCTGGCTCATGTTGACTTTTTCTTAACAAAATATAAGCAGACACTACTTTTTGTCCTGTGCTTTATCTTGGAAGTTGTAGACACAAAGTGAATTCTGCAGCACTACTGGCAACACACAGAGTGCGTGTACCCAAGACAGGTGTTCAGGGCAGTATTACCAGAGATGCATCCTAATCCTAACTCTATTTTGATGGACCATTTCACATCCTGTAATTGAAGATCAATCAAAAAGCCTGGGGGCTACAAGTAGAATTTGAATTCTAAGAAATTTCTGGGCTCCTAATCTTCCTTGCTGTTTCACATTGGCAGGAGGAAGACAGCCAGAATGCTGCTCTATCCATTGGCATATGTAATCATTCAATGAGCTGTGGTCTCGAATTACTTCTTCCCTTAGTTTTATATCAAATTTGTGTGGGCAAAGTTAATAATAAATTAATTTTATTTACTCAGTGAATGATAATGATTTAATCAACAGTGTCTTCTCATGGTTACACAATCTAAAATAAATATATGGCTTCAGTTGTGTATTGTTGGGTAGTAAAGTTTAATTACATTATGAATTAAGTAATAATTCCACAAAATAATTTGTTAAAATCAGCTAACAACATAACATGTTAACCATTACCCAGTGTCATGACTGATTTTGGGGTGAAGGTGTTATAAAGTATAACAAATAGTTCAAAGCAGTGATAGTTAATTTAAAATAAAAAAGAAATAAAGTGTTTGAAAAACCTTCTGTCACTAAGCTGCCATCCAGAGCTGTAGCCTGGAAGTCACTTACGGACACCACACAGCCACAATGTTGTTGGCACCTGGCTATACCGAAAATTGAAAACATGAGAATAAAGGGGTAAAAGGCATGTAAAAATGCAGCCAGAACATGCTGCTGCTGAATGCGTGCCGTTTCATAGTCGTAATTTCAGGTGGGGGGGGGGGGGGGGAATGAGGCACAATAAAAATGGAAAATGTAAGATTAATGACCCAGTCATTAAAATAAAAAAGGTGGAGTTATATGAGGAATGGATCTTATTTGAATTATTGAAATTAAACAAGTTATTTCAACAATCATTTTAAAAATCACATTTTACTAAGCTCAAGGAAGGAAGACAAAAAAATAGAAATCTTCATGGGGAATATTTCAAATTGTCAGTGCCTTTAAAAAATGATTTAAGATTTTCTTTTGTATCTTCTCTTTCAATTTTAGAATTTTAGTTGCCATATATTATAATGGTATTTTAGCTATAAAAGTAGTTTTCCATTCACTGTTCTCTTGCCTTTCAAGGAGACAAACAGTTTTTCTTTCCTCTAAATGAGCACAATAAAATGGGCAAGCTGTCTGGGGAAAAAGAACCCAGAAAAACTGGTGGTGTAAAGCTCAACAGAAAAATGTGGTACAGAGAAGAGGCGATCTAAAGCACATTTACTGTATTTTGTTCTACTGGTCAGGTTAGAATAAGAGTTTCTTACTGCTGAATTATCATTAGGTTTTGTTCATAAACAAATCTATCTTTACTGCTGTCCCTGATGCTGAACCCTAAAGAAAGTAGGGGAGAAAAACTTGCATGCAAAACTTGACGATAAAATTAGTAATTCTGGAACAAATATTAAACAGGGATTCTTAAAGTCTGGGGCCGGATCTGTATATCCTTATACCTAATTCCTTATAAACCTGCTTGTATAAGGTCTATGCATGTCTATATATGTTATAGTAGACTAATTTTCAGCGCTTCAGCAAGTATTCTTCCATCTTCTTGAAGACTGTCTGGAAATATCAATTGTTATGATATCAGTTATGAAAAAGTTGATATCAAGAGTCAGCTAAATGAAAAATAGAATAACAATGCGAACTACAGATGCATTTAGAAGAACCAAAGCTTCACAAGATTTTCCTCTCTCTAGTTGATGTAGGCAAACCAACAGATTGTCTGTCAGGCAAACCCTGATGGAGATAAATGTAAAGGCTGGAGCGAATGCCTAATTTTTACACACAAGCTGCAACCATACCATGGATTTATGCTTCAAGGCAACCAGATTTCTCCTTGTGTACACTTAAACACTGCTGTTCCACTCAGTCCATCTTGTTTAAATGGCTTTAAAACCAAACACAGTCTCTGCCCCCCCCTCCACTCCTACTAATTATATACTTTTTTGTTTGAAGAAGCAAGCCCTTTATTGCTCATAATTTCAGCTATCACTTGCTTGGGCACCTTCTACAGATCAATAGCACATAGTTAAGTGGATGAAAAGGCTAAATGTGATTGTCATTTGCAATGCAAGGTTGCGTGTTCCCCCCCAAGCTTTAAAGCGCTGCGCTTGGGTTTCATTTTTGAATACTAAATTCCCTTTGCAGGTATACAGTAGCTGCACATCCAAAGCCTTTTGTCTTAAATTAAATATCTGTCGTTTTTTAAGGCCAGAATACTGGCATAGGTTATAACAAACACTAGTGCCCAACCTGCAATTTTACAGATTCCATTGCTGGTGGCCATACATCTTTGATGGCAAAACTACAGTGGTTGTAGCGCCATAAAAATCAATAAATATTAACCTTTTCTGACACTTTCTGCACGGATGCTTTATCAGTCACTGTCAGGTGATAGAACAGTCAGTGATGTACTGTATTTTTCAGCTCAGAATCCATACCAAACTAAGAAATCAATGCAGATTAACACGCCTTTAAATACAGAAATTGGCAATGAAATTTTGGTTCTATATGATAAAAACTAAACAAAATCACGATACTACAGAATCATAAATTTATCACAGATACTTTTAGCAATGTGTGAAATAAATACAGTATTTTTATGGCAAAATAAGTGTGCTGGAATGATACAGATGAAATAAATTCAGTTTTATATTTCTTGACATATCTATTCAAGCTTATAAAATTAAAAACCTACCCAATTAGACAAATCCTAACTCTCAATATCATTTAGAAACTCACAGTTGTTACTTTGCTGAGAGACATTCGTAATAGTTCAATACACTTAAAATTCCATTTCTAAACGTTCTAAGCAAAAAAAAAAAAGTTTACTGGAAAGTGAAAATATGCCATTTAAGTTACCTCCTACCTCGTATAACTGTAACAATAACTGCATTTAGATCTAAGCATCTTAGAAACCTAAGGCTTTTAATTATTGGAAAACATCTTGCTGTGTACGATCTGTACTGTAGCACGGTATAGAATTTCAGCATAACAACATATAGGCTGATAACTTAGATTGGTTCAATTTCTCCCTATTCTGAACACTGCAATTTCTTCTATGTAACACTGTACTTGTTTACCAAAGAGTTAGAAATTATGTTTATTTATATGTAATTCATGTGAAATTATTATTAAAATATGAGTTAGTCAGATAACACGGCCTTTCCAAGATGGTTCAGATTTCTTAAAAACTACCACAACATCTTAAAAGCTTAGGACACATATTCTAATAATTCTCCAGGTATGGAATCTAGTAGTAAATACTTGAACTTCACTGGTAAGTGCTAATATGGGTCTATTTATATTCAGAAATTCTTGAAAAATGAGGACTATAATTTGGCTCCATTCATCCTATACGGCCAAAGTCTATTAGAAATTATCTTATCTGTAATTTTTAGATCTATTTTCATGTTTCTTTCTAACAAAGCAGGTGGAGCATTGGTGTATAGGGAACAATTACCTTCTCCTGGAAATAAGAGGTAGTACCTGAAAGGCTGATGTAAATTAGTAAAGCCTAACAAAAAATACAAATAATATTCCACCAATATTCAGACATGAATGTCCAGTGAAGACAGTGCCAGGTACACAACATTGCTGGAGAAACAGAGAACTGCTTTGAGAAACATAATGTAATGCTGTTTCGTTATGTTACTGAAAGCTAAATTCAAATGCACTAAAAGCTTTATCAATATAAACTTTAAATTTTAAACTGAAGTACAATTTTACATTTGCTGTTTCTTTCTAAAACATCTGTACTTCTATACTAGCCAAGAAAGAGACCTATTTCTCCCAATCAATCAGCATCAGGAGCAATCAGATTGCAAATTCTACAATGTTTTTATTTAAAAAATATTGGCAAAAGGAACTTTAATTAGCTCAGTTTACTTATTAATGCAAATAGGAATTTTGAAAATCTAGTGGGGGGGAAGAAAAGTTGTGAGTTTAAGGAAAGACAAAGACTGCAAGTTGATAAAATTAAAAAAATAAAAAGTCTGAACATGCATAAAAGTGTTCCATGTCACAATGTTGACATCAGATTAAAGCATTATTTCTGCATATTATGCAGCAGATTCACCACAGAACGCAGACACTGACGTTACAAAGTCACTTTTGTGCACCTGCACAGCCAATTATCAAAACCTGCTTCATGCTTGAGTGAGTTACATTATAAAAAAGCATCCCCCCTAAATCAACCATTCTCCCCCCCCCATTTTTGGTGAGAAGTACTTTCAGAATGAGGAGTCCTATTTTCTCCATCAAAGTGTCATTAGTTCTCTCTACTTTCCCAAGATCCTCAGGAACCTTATAGCTTATAACCAACTTATAACATTTACTCTTTGCGTAATGAGTGCTTGGTTAGTATCCCCAACCTGACCACATCTTTCTGCAATTGGTGCCTCTCTTCCATTTTCCTCTTAGAAACTTTTTTATTGCACATCTGCCATCAGATGTGGAAACAGCTTTCTTAAACAAAAATAAGTCAGCGTAGTGGGTATCTTCATTGTACTTGCAAAATCTATTCTAATTTGAAACTAGTATTTTAAAATCTCAATCAGTATTCCATTTTTGGCTAATTTTATAATTCTTGACTTCTGTTATTTTAAGATTGTTAATCTCAAGACATTCAAAGTAATATATTTAATAATTTGGTCACTTCCGCAGCTCAAAGCTTTACAATAAACAGCATATGCAACAAACAACCCCACACAACTACAACAGAGAATCGAGGATTGCGTTCCCCTGCTGTCTTAGCCCTCCTGATCTATGATACAAGTAAGGCTTAATGAAGTACAGATAACTGAGATTTCATGATTTTCCAACACTGATAAATTTCTGACTTTGTATTTCAGGATTTTTGCTTGAGTGGGTGGAAGTAAGCAAAAGTAGCTCAGCAAATTTTACTGACAATATTGACAGTGACTGAATTTGCTCAGAGGAAGGTGGATGACAAAAGAAAGAGTCAACAACAAATAATATAATACTGAACAGTAACAGTAAGGATTTATAGATAAATCCTTAGCAGAAGAGGCTAAACTGAATTGACTTGAAGTAGCTTTATCTCACAGGCATTTTGCAGTGGTGGCAGGCATCAACACGTGAGGACTCTGGACAATTTTACCTTACTCATACATTCTAAAAACTATTGTAAAAAAAATATTTTTTTTTTTTTAAGTGTGCAATTGGTGTTTAAGAAATCCTAACTTCAAATTACTCAAACTCAGTTCTGAATTTCAGATATACATCCTGAATCTAAATTCAATGTTTAATTGAAAATGTTTCCCTAAAAAACTTCCAGTGTCTCTTGAGATAACTAGATATTCACATTTTTATCTTTTTTGTTATCAAAAGATGTCTTCATTTCATGTTTCCTCTGGATCCTATTACTTCAAAGTAGATCAGTTCTTTGAAATCTTCTATAAACTGTGTTCTGAGAACCATTATCTGCTATTACTTCCTAGACTTTGAATAGGAAGTATCGTTTTGGCAAGGTATAAGAGAGGTAGAGACACAGCTTAGCATGTAATATGGTAGTTAGCTTAATGCCTTTTTTGTAAGTACAGTATATATTATATTCCAAAAAAACCCACTACATAGCAACCAACTCTTTCCTTGAGCTACACTACGACTGTTAAAGAAAAACTCTTCCAGCAACAGTAATCTAGGTTTCTGAAATGTTGTTTAAACAGGGATTGTGACAAACAGTAACTGATTGCCTCCTTCAAATATCTGAGAAGTCCTCTTAACTACACTGCAGAAACCTGTCCAGCAACTTTGCCTCTGGATGTCTGACAACTCCGGTACCTCCCACACCCAAGCCACTGGAAGTGCACCCACTTGAACCAGCAGTGCCTTTCATCCAGCCCGGATGAAACAGTCATTTGTATTATCTGAAGCCCAAAGATTTCATTAATGCTCAGGTTCCTATGCAAGTTATATGAAAACTGCACTCACTTTAAGGTCCCTTTTTACTATCAGACAATATTACATGAAAATCATACTGTAGTGACTCAGAGAACAAAAATAACTATGAAATCTGGTTTCTTTAGCACAAACCATTTCTTTGACATTAGATATTGATGAGCATGCACTCTTTCCAGTACATGAAAGTTCTGCATAAAGTATCGTAAATTCAGAAGATATACTTTCTATCTTCCCATTTAGAAAAAGGGGTTCCCCACTAACTGGCCCACTGGGAGTTAAGAGATATAATATCTGCCTCCATGTTTTTTTGACATGATACAAGAATTATAGACAGTTGGCATGCAACGTATTTATATGAGATATAGTTTCATAATATGCTCTTATATGTTCACCAAGAATGTGAAGCAATCTTTCTTCTGAGAGACTTCTACCTATCTTCATTTCCTTTAGTGCAAACAGTTATAGACAAGCTCCTCTCTGAACTGATAATTTTTTAGAGGTCATTCAGCCCATAATTTCAGGTCCTAGTCACTACCGTGATGGTCCTTCTTAGGAAATTGGACCCAGTGGGAACGTTTTTTCCTTCTGCTTAGTCTATGGGTCAGCATTTTCCTTCCCTTGTACTTCTTAATTCCCTTAAGTGGCAATTATTTAAGGCACAGTTAGAGAAGGTGCAATCTACATTCATCCAATAAAACCTAAATATTAAAAAGGACAGAAAAATCCAGCATGGTTACTAAGGATATATGGGAGAGCATTTAGCATTTGAAAGGTACCAAAGATCTGGTAAATGAAAAGATGGGAAAAATTATGAAGAACTACTGGAAGTAAAATAGAAATTAGAAGAAGTACAAAAGAACACGTGTTTCAGACAGACAAGGCATCCTACTTACAAAAGGTCAAGATCCAAGATGCCATGTCAAGAAATTAATGGAAAGTCAGTGCAGCATATATTGGATCAATGAAAGCAAACAAAAAGAAAGCCCAAAAGAAATTTTAGAAATCAGCATGGAATGCCAATGATTTGTGATTCATTGGAGCAATTATTGCTGAGGGCTCTCCTCCTCACTCATGACCTGAAGTAGTAAAGCACTGAGCACACAACTAACACTTGATTCAATCCTTCCGTACCTAAGATTACCCACAACTGTTTCAACACTTTTCTGATTCTGGAATTATTTGCTATTATTTGTGCCATTTTGTGAAGTTACCAAATTTTGTGTACCAAGCCAATAATTCTTTTGTGTAATTTTTTTAAAAATTGCAAATTCAGACAATGACTTTCAAGTAAATCAAAGCAGACTTACAAGTGTTAATAATTTATTTATCAAGAGTACACTCTTTCAATGCATGCTGGTAGCATCTCATAGGAAGAGAAAATTCAAAGTGTCCTCTAAGCAATGTACAGCCACAGTGAAAGAGGCCAAGAGGCGGTGGCAGTATGTAGGCAAAATACTATGTGGTTGTACTGAAATATAGTGTCCCCAGGTCTTGGAATTACTGTTAGTTCAAATCTTCAAGTAATGCAATAATTTTTTCATAATTGGGATGGGATGACACTGTTGTTATTTATTATTTATATTTATTTATAGATATTTATTGTTTATATTTTACATAAAAATGTATATGTAAATTCTTTATATTATGTATTATCGATATATAATTAATGTATTTATAGACTATAAAGATATTGTATTTATATAATGTTATGTAAAATATACATTGTTTGTACTTTTTATATTTTATATATAATAATAACATTTTAAATCAACTTTTTAATATTCTTCTTCAAGTTGCATCTTACACCTCAAATTTACTTTAATAAAAAACAAAATCTGAGACCTTTATGTTTCTTAGGACTCCAGCATAACTTCCCTGGATGATCCATCAAAAGATCTACTCTTAGAAGAGCTGCTCCTAATAGGAAAACAACTGAAATTTTCAGAGTATAGGATAATCTCCACATAAAAATATCCTGAATTACTCCTATACTTTATACACCTTTATTTTTTATTCCTTCTGTAAGGTTAATCTTTTGGGGTTTTTTCATTTTTTTGTTTGAAAAGTTTTCTTGATGAGCCTGATATCCTGGTTTTTGTCACTTGTCTCAGAATTTTAATACATTGATATTTGAATAATAATAGTTCCTGTTATTATTTATATTTACCACATACTGTTATGTATATATATTTTTTCTAGGAGAATTAAATATTTTTGTCTTTCTAGATGGCTGTCTCATCTTAAGGGCCGCCTTCTACTTATGCACTCTAATATTTCAGCCTTGCTTTGTAAGTTGTATGTTAGGACAATCTATTTTTAGCACCAAATAAGCAATACTGTCTCATTCTTCATGAAGGATGTTTTATCTATTAGTGTAATTAAATAATAGCTTGGAGTAGGATTATTTTCTTTCCATCGATGAACCTGACATCCTTGCAGAAGCAACACTCTTTGTGAACACCCGCAGGGATCTGGCATGTGGGTACCAATGCAACGCAAGGAATTTGCAAAGCTGACGCCCATCCGGGGGTGTTTTGGGGCAGATACAAAGTATGTATTCTCATCAAAACTGATGAGAATTTCTTTATAAGCCAGTGTGACAAAGTCCCCTTCCAGGTCAGCTGAATGGTTCCCTGCCATGGACATCAGGACATCATGGGAAGAAGGACAGCAAAGCAGGCACATGCCAGCACCCAGATTAAATGTTTAGACATGGGCAGAAAGATTCAAGCTGCTCAGGAGTACCAGCTCAACCTGTGAACAATTAATTGCTCTGTGACAACCTGGGATAGTCCTTCAGAAAGGCACAGTGCCGAGTAGGAAACCCCCAGAGCACTGGGCTGTGGGCAGACAGGCACTGAACAGAATGCAGGACTGACTACGAATGCCATCGGTGCTCTACACAATATGAAAAAAACTTGTGCAATGGCCATGCAGCTTTGCACCAACTATCTGATGGAAAAATGGAGCACAGCATGACAGGCATTATACTTCTACTGATCAGAGGTATTACAAGGTGTTCCAGATGTTGGTATAGGCAATATTTTCCTTTTCCTTTAAAACTATATTCTGAACATTTTTTTCTTTAGTGACATTCATGGCCTTCACTCTCATCTGAGGATGCCATCCACTTATCGAGTATAACTAATATTAATAGTGGTGTGTTTTACATATTAGATGATGTAATATTTGCATCAAAATATTTCAAAACTGTCTTTCACGTCTCTTAGCAGCAATATACGCTGACTGTTAAGGAAAAGCAACTAAGGGACTAAGAAAGGAGCCCCTAAGCTCTTCAACAGCAGCAGCAAAAGATACCTATTACAAAAAAGAAAAAATACTTTCACAACCTCTTTTTGTTTTTCTTTTTTTTTTTCCACTTTACTTGCTACCTGGAAAGAACCAGCTCTATGGTCATGGCCACCTAAATTAAGATAACTGGCTATGGAAGCTCTGCTAGGCATATAAAGCCTTCTAATAGAAGACAGTTGAGGAAATAATCAAATGACTTGTTTTTTTTTAAACGTAGATTAATTTTTCCTGAAACACAATAATATGTAATCTACATAGGTTATAAGGAACCTAGCTTTCTCCTTTAGAAACAGAAACAGAAAATCATTTATACTAGGTTTTTATTTCAAGCACACACTAACATTATTATTCTTCACAAAAGAGGAAAGGGAGTGTCTGCCAATCAACATGACATGCTATTGAAAGACTGGCACTAATAGCTATGACAAGAGCAAACCTGTTTGACGCAGAGCTGCTGCTGCCTCTTTTTTTTTTTTTAACTATACCAGCCATCAAAAATAATGTTTTATCTGACTAGAAACCCAAGCAATATTCTGCTATGGTAAAAGCTTCTACCTGATTTGCCTATCTCTAGCAGAATTTCAATATTGTTTCAAATTACAGCATTTAAAGTATTTTATTTAAACAGTGATAAAGACTAAGAACATAACTATTCCAAGAAAAAAGTTAAATATGCTTGTAAACAAAAATGTGTATCCATTCTTTGGAGGCTTTACGTAAAGTATGAATTACAAGCTTGCACAGGTACCCAACTGACTTGAAACTCCATTATTTCATTGATAAATAGCATTTACTCATCTTATGTATTTGTAGTTTGATGAACTCAGAAAGTATAAGGATAAACAGTTTTTTATTATTTCGTTTTTCCTAATTTTTTTCAACTTTAGGTACTCTACTGAAGAGTCAGAAGGTGCAAAAGAAAGGACAAGAAAAAAAAGAAAAATTTAAAAATAGAAAAGCACTAGGACACTAGTATAATTGCTATATTATCAAGTTATGTGTGTCCAGTTCACATTCTGAATAAGTCTGCAGGTTCCACTTGGTAATACAGTTATACCTTGATAAAATCACATAACAGATCACACCATAACTTTTAGCAATCAATTTTTTTCTCATAATAATTTGATAAATGTAGCTGTCAAGTGAGATAAAGATCACAATTTTATTTGGGATTAACTATTTGAACTTTCAGAATTCCATTCATGAATATTGCAACTGTTACAACTGATAGGATCACAATTTTGTCCCTTGTTGATGATGTAATCATGTTGCGGGTTGCTAGAACAGTGTTGTTTCTCAAAAGCTAAAGAAACTGAAAGAGAAACATGTAGGCAGCACAGCCTTTCAAAAAGTGCACTTAAAATGTTTGGTAAAATACTTTTCAAACCTGCATAAAAGAGACCTTGTGGTAAACTTTTCTCATTTTCACTGCTCTCTGGAAAGAACTAAAACTCTGTTCCCCTAAACTAAAAAAGAAAAGAGCAGGATGTAGGCCTGGCTTAGTGGACAGATGATTAATTGAACTTTCTTCTCATCGATTTCAGATCTGAGTAGCCAATAACACAGTAGAGAACAGCCAACCAAAAGCAGAATTTCATAAGGATTCTTCAAACACCTTAAATAAATGTGCCAATGTATTTTATTAAGGATTTAATGACATACCAGAAAGAAACTTATTTTGGGCAAGTACCTCAGGCACAGGTACTTCAGGCCAAAAGAGAGTAAGAAATTAGTGCCAATGATGGGAATGTCATCTCTATGAGAAAGAACACTTTGGGGTACTTATACATCCTCTCAGCTATCCCTTTGCTATCAGAACACCTAAGCACTTTAGATTCACAAACACAACCCTTACCAATGGGCTGCAGATTAACACTGTTTTAAGATTTAAGAGCAGAAAGGACTATTAGATAATAGTCTGACTTCTGGTATATCAAAGCCCCTTAAATAACACTTAATTAGTTTTGCAGTGAACCCAGCAACCTTAGGCCCTTCTGAAACCTATCTTCCAGAAAGCCACCTAGTCTTCTCAAGGCTCAAAGGAATGGAACAGGGATAATTTCTTCTGCTAGTTGCTGCCAGAGCATAATCAACCTCATATTTAAGTGTTTGCACTTTGTTTTTCATTTCAATTCGCCTGACTATGATTTCAGTAGCTGATTTTTCTTAGGCTTTTCTCAGCTAGATTGAGAGTAGCTCATGTCTGACATTTTCTCCCTGTGAAGCAACTCATACACTATAATCAAGTACCTATCTATCATTTTGGTCATGAATTATGTAACTCTTCATGAGCACTAAGCGTTCAATCACCACACAGGCAGCCAACTGCCAAAACACGATCATCACAATCTTTGTTCTTTGGATGCCCAAACCCAGAGGCACCTATAATTTTCACAGAGGTGGAGGCCCACAAAACTGTACTTCCAAGCATTCCCCAAAACACACCTGTGCAGCAAGGGGAAGCAGCTCATGCTTTTAGTTCTGTCAGGATCCATAAAAGTAAGTGATCCTCCACTCCTACTTGCAGGCCCCAGGTTGGCACTCTCTCAAATCATGCTGGATAACTTGAGTGTTTTGCAAGCACAGTATCACTTTAAAAGAAAAAACTGACTTTCCGCCAAAGAGTATGATGAATCGATCTGCTTTGCCTGACATTTTTTTTTTTTAAAGACTTCCAAGGAAGATTTTGTATGACTGCTAATTCTAAATTAAGTATAACACCTCCAAAGTTTCTGTTCAGTATCTTAAGTGGTTCCCTAATCACATAGTTCACTGTTGTTAAGCCATTTTCAAGCAAAAGCTTTGTGCTTCCAACTACGGAGGCATTGCACCTATTTTGAACATGGGGAAACTTGAACAGAGAGCAACCCCCCATATCAGTAGCTCAGTGAAAAACTGAGTTACTTTGATTTCCTAGAGTAGCACTCATTCTTGGAGACCATCTTCACTTCTAACAGTGCAGCACAGAAATGATACAGACAAAATGCAGTATCATCGCCCAACTTTCAATATGACCATGAAAACAATAATGAGCAACCTGCTCCTCTTCTCTCTGAAAAGCTTTTTGCCTTATGGCCAGTTTAGTACCCACATAAGACAGCTATGCACACAATGAGATGCCATGGCCTCTGCAGCTATTGGAATAATGGAGATGTCAAGCCACAGATATTACACTCTTTGGTTATAAATAATGCATCATAATAGTATCATAATGTTTATAAGACAAAAGCTTCTAAATTATGAACATTTATTTCGAACTGAAATTATCCCTACCAAGTGATGCTGCTCCAAAACAGACAAGGCAGTGAGTAAGACGCTGGACTACTGTTCCCTTTCAAGTTCTACCATAGGTATGGGTCCTTCCTCTCTCCCACTTGCCAAAGTATTCAGGCTCAGTTCACCTCAGTACCGAGACGTAGCATCAGTTGGAAAAAAAAAACATATCCAAGAAACTCGGAAGTGTAATACACACAAGAATTGATCCAAAGATTCCTTCAGTTTACTCTAAGACTTGCCATAGAAACCAGTCTACAGTGAGCAACTAGATGAAATGTCCTCATTTTAAGAAAAATCATCAAAATTAGAGTCATCGCCATGATGTTAATTCAGTCACTCACTGTATTCATTTTCCATTTGTATTGATGAATTTTCAGATTTTCACCTTGATAAAACAAGAACAATATTAATAGCTTCCATTAGAACCAAATTTCCATGACTAAAACATTAACTGCACTATTCCTGAGCTTGCTAGTAAGCCCACTTCTGTTCTACAACAGTTATAAAAGCTATCGGTGTCTTAAATGTGATTTTTTTAAAAGAGAAAATAAATTAATATTGTAGATAATCAGCAATCATGGGATTTCTGGATTTTTTTAAAAACCAAATTTCAATTTCAAAAGAGATCTTGAGAAAATGGGACAGAGAATATCAAGAAACAGGCATAATACTATTACAGAACAACACACAGTGACATTTCAAAACAGATTTGATGATTTTGATAAAAATTAGAGGTTAAATGTGTAAATTGGTATTTAAAGTGTAATCTAGCAAATTCAAGCCACAATTTTATGTGCAGATGCACATATCTGTTGGTTTGTGTGCATTAAAGGTCTGCTGTTCAAATGCAGTACATCTTTTAAATTAAAGACAGAAGTATTCTCTAGATTCTTATTTTTTTAAAACATATAATGGTACTTCATAAGATTTATAAGGAATATAGTTGTATAGTTAAATATCTCCCTCTACGACAGAATCTACAGCAAAAAGAAAAAGGGAAGTCTGAAGACCTGGCTTTGTGGCATTTCCATACATCAATTCCTCACATTATATGGGGTTTCAAAGATACAGCATAGGAAGTGTTACCACCTATCAATTACAGTATTGTCCTTACTTGTGTAGAAGCTAATTTGTTCTGCCTTCCACCTCCTGCAGCCTCTCCTTTAGAAATGCAGCTTCCTTAAGCTCCTTACTGCCACTGACCCCATAAAGCTATATATTAGTTCCCAAAGAAAGCTAAACAGCAATTAGTATTAGAACATTATATTATAAAGAGGATTAAATTTGAATTAGAAATCCATCTGATAATCTTAATTTCACAGATAAGAAACAGACTTGACTTTTTTCCCAGCCACATCTTATAGGTACCCCACAGCTCCATTCTTGGTGGGTGGTGGTGAAGGAGTTTGAGTGGTCCTGCGAAGTGGCAGGAGTTGGCATCTGTCTCTCTGCCAATGATGACACTTATTCTATTTCTGTTCTGCTCAAAGAAACAAATCAGACGGCTTTACTGCTACAAAACAATATTAGAAAACAAAAGACAGACCAATATATTTAGGTTAAAAAAAAATAGCAATCTTGTATGACACTTTCATACTCTCATCATCCTAAAGGGTTCTACGTTATGTTGTGGATTCTCCGTGAGTGCAGCCAATGACCAATAAGTAATCAGTAACTGTGAACCAGACACAGAACAAGTCTTATTTTGAAAAGGGATGTTAGCCAGGGCATGGGAGTTATCCCCTCATTCCTCTAAAAATCTTCTCTAAAGCCTTTAACTCTCAGATGTCCAGCAATCAGAAATGGATTGAAAAGAAGAAATGAAAACGCCTTTAATTTAACTCTGGTGTGAATGCACAATTATCACCTAGGTCCCGCTTTAATAGTGTTTCTTCCTGAAAGGAAAACAGTATTGACCTCTTAGTGATGGGATTATGCAAACAATATTTCAACACACTTCTGTTGTATACCAGTTCTAGGCTAGCCTGGCAACAGCCAGGTGACAAACAGTTCTTGCCAGTACTACTATGTAGACCTCAAATATTGCCTGTTTAGTGCAAGGGGATTTCTCCAGTATAAGTATGAACATATAAAAAAATAGATATTGTTAGTATACAACACATTGATGACAGTTTTCCTATGTTGCCAAGACAAGCAGGTTGAATAGCTTTAACCACAGCAAGCTGCAATGAGCAATTAATTTACCTAGATATAGTTTTGAACAAGTAACATGAAAACTTACACAGATTTTGTAATTTTGGAAAAATGTTAGTGATTCTACCAGCATTGTATCCATCTGTGTTATGTTCGTGTATCTGTCTGTTGAAAGCATTTTAATTTTTCACAGAATTCTAAGTGGGATTATTGTAGTAAGAATCCAACACTGTCTGGATTTAAGCTCTAAGTTGAATATTCATTCACTTTAGTGAGAACTATGGTGAAATGCGATCGGTTTTCTGACCTATTTTGAAATTGGTATTCCGCCAACTGGCATTTTGTTTGCACATCCAGATATTATCCACCATATGCTGACATGACATGATGATTGGTTCCAAAATGAAGTGGAATACTTGGCAAATAGAAATATATGGTACAAATAATACACTGCCTCTAGTCAGGAAAGCAAGCAGTCATTTTGAGAAGACTGAGAGGCTTTAAAATAACTTGTGTGTACACATTGCACAGAGCTGAATGAAAGCTCTCTAGATCGTGTTTTTTTACGTGTATGATAGTCTCAAAAAAATTATGAGATCAATTCCTTTCAGAAGAAGATTCAAATCTGACACAGCAGTACTAATAGTAGTACTACAATGGAAGATTAATTTGCATCTTAGGGAGAAGTTGGCCCCCATCGCTTCTTCCTCCTCTGGATTCCCCAACTCTCTTCTCACCATCTGTTCTTTTTTCCCCACTGCTCTGACTTGTCTTCCCGCCCAGTGATGTCTAAGTTATCTGCCTCTCCTGAGTTAAGATCACATTTCATTCAAGCTCCAGCCTGATTTTGTATTATTTCTCCTTACCTCGTACCATTGAACTCTTATTTTTCTCCTAACTTAAGCTCACATTAAACTTCTGCCCTCCATTCTGAACTGTAGAATCTCTAAAAACAAAAATCCTTTTCAGAAACACCCTAACTTTTTCCTTTTAATTCCTGTTTCCAAAGCGATGCTTTTGTTTTACATTCCTCCAGTGACTTCCATGTGTGTGCTCTCTAACGTAAAGCCTCAAAACATACATGTAGGTTACTGATCGATCTCTGCTGTTCTGTCTTTTAATGATGAACACTGTCTGCTTTTTTGTAATGAAATCTAAGAATTCTTAAAGTGGTACATTAATTTGCCACTGTATTTCCTAAGGGATTTTGGTTTTCTGTTCTTGGGGGAATAAGGTGGGCAGAGGGACTTAACACATGTTAAAAAATTATTTCTCTGTAGAAGTCCAACTGGGTTTCAAAATAAGGCATCTAAATAGCACGCACTTCTGATGTTTATGTATTGAACTGCAAGCTTTGCTTGTGAAACATTAATGAATTTCAGTGCTTAACACATAACCTTCATCCTTTGTGAAAACTTGAAGAGGACTAAGCCCATTTTAAACCCATATTTTTCTTCAGAATAAATGATAATAACATAACAGCTAGCTTTCTTGCTGCAATCATTTAAGCACACTCCTATAGAAAGGCGAAGAATTCATAAGCAAAGGGAAGAATGACCTTACCAGCATGCAAGTACGCCAGATCAGGGTTTTCAATGTCTGGGTGTAGTTCTTTCAAGTGGTTACGAAACTCCACAGGGATATTGGTTCCATAGTCACATTTGGGACAGTTGTACATTTTTACTCCTTCATGCTTTCCTGTATGTAAGATGTGTTTACGGATATTTTCAGCACAGTTAGACCTAAAAAGCAATGAAAAAAAGAAATAAGTTATATAGCAATTTATTCCCTACTAGCCATTCAATGTTATAACAGAAAATGAGTAGTCATTACTCACTTTTCACTATCTGCCCAATTTTTGTATCCTCTTAAGTTTTGCATAAATGTTGTCCTTTGCATGAAGGCTCCCAAACCTGTTTCAGGTTAACCGAGCAATACATCTAAACCAGAAGCATTTAAAAATGAACCATTTTTGCATTTGCAAAAGCCTTATAAGTTTTATTTTCCTTGATGGTGGTCCTTGACGGACAGAAATTAAGCAAAAGTCTTTAACTTAGCAAAACTGAAATGCACAGATGCCTATAACAACATTCCCAACAGAGCTCACGTGAACCTTTCCTACACAGTTCCTAGATTCCAAGAATTCCTAGATTCCTAAATTCCTAGAATTTGCTATGAATTATTTTTGTAAGGATATTCCACCAACTCTCATCTCACCCTATGAACTGTTCCCAGAAAAGAGAATTGAGTTGTTCAAGTTTATGCCTTTTTGAAAATACACACAGGTTCTGATTTATATCTTAAACACAGCTTTTGCGGAAGCAGTGGTGTTTTCATGCATCAAAGTCAGAATACATATACAATTAGTTTTATGCATCTCAAGGAAATGTCTCTAATGATATTTCTGGAAAAAGAAGTGAATTAAAAAAAAATCTCACATTTCTTTTATCCACAGAGATTCATGAGATGACAGTAATTTTTACTTTCCAGTCTTTCAAATTTTGCAGTCTCATTCCAAAATTATTTTGCATTAGACTTCCCTACTTATTCAGTCTGTGATGAATCCTATATAATATACACTGCTTCTTCATTTACTTCAACCAAAAATAACCATTATATTTATCCTTGAATCAAAATAACAGCCTGTGTAAACATTTTTTAGACTTTCTTAGTACTGTACACTATTAATATTGTCAAACTAAGAACAGTAATTCAGTTCAGCTGAAAAAAATATAAACACTCCAGTGAACTGTATAAATGCATGATACTTCCCAAATATTCAAACAAGACAACAGTAGTATTTTGAGCAACTGATTGTTTACCTGTCACTGTTAATAATAACAGGCACCTAAAAAAAGGACCCCCAAAATAAACTGGAAGTAGCAGCTTGAAGTTCTGTTGGAGTGCTTGTCTCTCCCTTGGAGATGGTCATAGTAAAGCTGATATCTGCCTTACGGTGCTGCCAAAGCTCACCCTCTGTCATGTCCATCTGCTATATACCCGTATAATGATCAGACTCCTGAGAATGTCAGAGAAGACACTTATGTTCACTGAAAAATATGGGAAACATTGGTCCTCAGCATCTTTCAGGATTCAGCCCTAAAAAAATTACAATGCTCATAAATGTTGTTAAAATGAAAGATGTATTTTATTTTAAAAAATAGGATAGTGTACACTGCAATGAAAGCAGGAGACAATCTGGTAACCTTCTATCATGGGTTGTACTTTAAAGGGCAGTGGATTAAAGCAGAGCATACAAATCTGAAATAAAATATCTGTGTCCTTTTAGCTCAGCTCTCATACCATGTTAAGGAAAGAGATAAAACTTTTTACTTTGAAATATTTCTGTGAAATATATAAAGGATCTGTGGAAACCTATGTAAGAATTGTGAAGAAAACCCAGCCTGTTCAAGTCATAAAAGGCCAGTTCTATCTCCTTTGATTTGTGAATTTGCTCTAACTGCCTTAAACGGAGCAATCCCAAAGTCTCATTTATTCAGTCATCAGTAAAAATATGTGACTAAACATGCCAACATACTGATATATTCATCATGGGAAATAAAAATTTTTAAAAAAATATTTTTCCGTGTGACAAGGCCAGAAAGGCTTAATCAGAAATGAGGAATATGAGATCACAAGGCATTACAAATGGCCTCTGGTATTAGGTTGCAATGCAGCAATTGCAATCATAAGGTAAACCATGAAGGTAACAACTGGCAAATCCAAGCACTTTTGAAGCCAAGTAATACCTTTAAATATGACATGACAAAAATGTACTGCGTATAAAATGCTTTTTTTAATTATTCAGTGTGCTTTGACTGCCTGCTTTATTAGGAATCTTCTCCTGTGCACTGTACAAGTATGTCATTATATGTCTGACACAACACCCCCCCACCCCCACCCCCCCAAACTCTGTGTATGGGTGTACTTATATCGCTTCATCTCATATGACTAAACACAGGGGTCTGTGATTTTAAACAGCACTGCATTTTCATTAAAGCTATGCCACGATAAACATCTAACCAAAATATTATAGTGTTGCAACAGCGGTGATAGTTAAGCATTCAACAGGCTTTGTATTATAAAATGCACTTCAGGAAGTTTATAAATTTTGAGATAAAGATTCGCTTTGTTCTGAAATTTGGCAATGTAGAGCCCAGCTCAAAAGAAATTGAGTAAAGTCTGTCTGTTTTTTGAGTTCCAGTTTGAATTACAGCCACAAACAAATAAATGCAGCTTTTAAGAGGTTAGCCCATGTCCCAGAAAGGCTAAACCAGCGGTTTCTAAGTTAAATTACTATTATCATTCCTTAATGTAAGCGTGCTTTCCTCCTTATGATCCATTTTCCATGTTGAAAATCAAATGTTTATGTGTCTAGCAATTTTTCCATGCTCTGGAATAACAGAAAGGGCACTCATTAGAAAGACTTAATTAGGCTGAATCTATAGTCTATGGGTTTGTATTTGATGCTGATGCAGAGAAGTACAACTGTAATTTTGTTTTTATTTCATGTCTTGCAGTGAGTCTTAGGTTTGACACTCAATGCAAACCCCACAACAATCCTATTAAAGGGAAGTGGAAGGCCTGTATAGAGTTTTCATGTCTTGTCAGTGCTATACATGGTGAAAGCGAAGATGGGACAGGCTCCTAAGTCACGTTCCAGATGAACAGCAAATGTGAGCTGAAAAGCTCAGCCCAATCTTCACATGCAACAAGCCTGTACAAACTCCTCCATCAAAGACTGATGTATTTCAAAGGGCACAGGCCTACTTCCCACTGCACACATCCAGGAGAGCTCCTGCGTTCCTGCAAAGGACAATGCTGTGAAGGGAGATGGACGGCAAGTTTCTCCTGAGAAATGCAGCTACTGCTTAAGACTAAAGGAAAACCTTCTCTGGCTGAAGTTAGAAGAGGACTTTTATCTCTAATGCTCATCACACAATGATGTGTTCACGTTGCTGTTCTAACTCCACAGTTCCTGTTGCCATTAGAAGTCCACTCCTACCAACCAGTTACTTGTCCCTTTTGCTGCTCTCAATAAACTGAAGGTTGCTGCATATTGAAATTTCATAAACTGAAATGATTTGTCAACTGTAAAATTGTACTTTAGTCACAGAATCACAGAATGGTTGAGGTTGGAAGGGACCTCTGGAGGTCATCTGCTCCAACTCCCCCTGCTCAGGCAGGGTCACCTACAGCCAGTTGCCCAGGACCATTTTCAGGCAGCTTCTGAATATCTTCAAGGATGGAGACTCCCCAGCCTCCCTGGACAACCTGTGCCAGCGCTCAATCACCCTCACAGTTGAAAAGTGTCTCCTGATGTTCTGAGGGAACCTCCTGTGTTTTAATTTGTGCCCATTGCTTCTTGTCCTGTCACTGGGCACCACTGAAAAAGAGCCTGGCTCCATCTTCTTTATACACTCCCTTCAGGTGTCTGTGCACATTGATGACATCCACCCTGAGTCTTTTCTCCAGGCTGAACAGTCTCAGCTCTCTCAGCCCCTTCTTCTTTGAGAGACATGCTCCAGTGCCTTCATCATCTTAGTGCCCCTTTGCTGGACTCTCTTAAGTATGTCCATGCCTCTCTTGTACTAGAGAGATCAGACCTGGACCCAGCACTCCAGGCGCAGCCTCACCAGTGCTGAGTAGAGGGGATCACCTCCCTTGACCTAACACAGCCCAGGGTACAGCTAGCTTTCTTTGCCGCAAAGGCATGTTGGTGGCCCATGCTCAACTTGGTGTCCACCAGGAATCCCAGGTCCTTTTCTGCAAAGCTGCCCCCAGCATATACTGGTGCATGGGGTTGTTCCTCCCCGTGTGTAGAACTTAGCACTCCCCCTTGTTGAACTATATGAGGTTCCTGTCAACCCATTTCTCCAGCCTGCTGAGGTCCCTCTGGGTGGCAGTGTGACCCTCTGGCGCATCAGCCACCCCACCCAGTTGGGCATCATCTGCAAACCTGCTGAGGGTACACTCTGCCCCATCATCCAGACCATTAATGAAGATGTTGAAAAGGACTGGACCCAATATTGACCCCTGGGGTACACAGCTAGTTACTGACCTCCAACTAGACTTTGTACCACTGATCACCACCCTCTGGTCCCAACTGTTCAACATGAATAATGTATCCAAAAAAGATGTAAGTTACTTTTGATGTCATTGTCACTTTGTAAGCAAATCTCAGAATACTGATAATGACCTAGATAGGAACAGGATACCACAGCAAAAAATCTGGGTAGGTATAACAGTGTTATATATATACACACAGTCATCTTCCAATGGACATCTGCAATGGCACCCTACCATAATGACGCTCAGAGCTTGTCAGCAATTGGGCCTAAAGCAAACTTCCCTATACCAAGGATGAGAACAAAACAGTTTATTCAAGTTTTCATTGGTGACTGTGCTTACACAGGCATCATCCACAGAGAGACACGCTCGTCTGCTTCTTAGCAGCATTGATCTGCTTTGCTGGGAGAGTGGAATAAAGTGGAAGGTTAGTAGTAGCATAAAACGGCCAGACATTTTGTCAGTGTGGAAGCTGGAAGCTGTTGCCTTTTTTTACTTCTTCCCTCTCCCATTGCCTCTTTCCTGTGCATATATATATATTAGTTCTGTTACCAAAAAATAGGGCATTGTGCTAAAAGCAAGAAACAGAGTGGCTGGTCTACTGAACAGTGGGAAAATACGTGCTCCTAGAGCATGGGGCAAAATTCTCATGCCTTCCTCTCTAAGCCAGAACATACTATCATTCCTCTAGCCCCTAGAAGTAGTATAACTCTGCCACTATGAAGACATTTTCTCAGTTGCACTGAAAAGCTATAGTCTGCCACTGACCAGATTCCTTAGCAAAACTAGGTCTACCCCATTGAAAACAGCCGCCCTGTTTGGGGCTCTGGGATGGCAGAGTACAGATGTGCACTTTGCAGGAGGCAGAGGTGGGAGTTCAAAGTCAGCAGCAGGGAAACACGGGAGGAACAATGAGCCTTGGAGCAATTTTGTGCCAGGTGGGGAATTGTCAGCCTGAAGGTCCCACAGTAAGTGCTGTCTGCAGTCATTATTCCCCCATTGCCTCTTCCTTCTCTCCCACCTGGCTCAGCCAGCCAGCCAGCCTCACCAGCCCAGGCTGTAAGAGAGCAGGGATTTGGGCATTCCTTCCCCATGCAGAGGGGCTCAGCCCCAGCCTTGTGGCTGGATGCAGGGTGTCGTGCTGTGCCCTCCTCCCAGCCAGCAGCACTGGTTTAAGCAGACCATGGAAACAGCTGAATTCGGTAGCTAACTGCAGAGCTGTGGCTGCCCAATACCAGAGCTATCTGCTGTTCTCATCTTTTACGTGGCATTTTGGATAAAAATCATAAAGTAAGAGAAATTTACAAAATATCTTCTGTTAATTCTGAATTTGCCTGTGCAGTATAGGAATGCTTCTGTATTTTCTAAGGGTTTTGTACATGAGAATACATTAGCATTGTATTCAACAGCTAAGTGAAATATAGCAGGAAGCGACTTATTTTTATTAAGATGTTTTACTAATAGGGAACTGAAATTAGACCACTCTTCCATTATGCAGTGCCTGACATTTTCAGAAAGATGCTTACTGCAAGACATGGAAATTGAAGGTTTCAGAGGTGCAAGTGAGGCAAAATGTTAATTATCTAGCCAACTAAGTTTAAAATTTTAGCACCTTGTAGGGCTCTTATTTGCACAAAATAAACCTTTTTTCAGAAGGTTTTCTCCAGGACATTAGGTATAGACATCCTCTTTCTGCAGAGAAATGCATATAACCTAAAGGACTTATGGCAGCTCCATGGAGGTCACTATTTACAACATAAAAAACACCAAACACAGTGATACAACCAAGAGAAAAGATTTCTAGTTTTCCCCTGTTCATCAGTATAAATCAAGTTCACTCTCATATGGAGAGCACTCTGAAGGTCTTCTGCACTGTTTATACCCCACTATGAAACCTGCAAGAACTACACAGACATTGCAGTATTCTGATTGAAAAATAGCAAAGTCTCCAGATCTTTCTTCCAGAAATACAAGCAGTTATGCTAAAAGCAAACTCCTCATGAAAGCAAAAGGTATTATTGTAGATTCTTAACCTCAGTTATTCACCAAAAATTTGCAGGTGTTTCAATGAAAATACCACCTAACTTGGTAAACTGCCTTTAAATCAAAACTGCAATAATGTAATTACACTAGAAAAAGAAAGCCATAGACTTTTTGAAATGCAAAGTCATGTAGTTTGACCTCATGGATAGCACAGTTCATAAAAAGTTTACCCAGTGGTTCTTTCCTTAAGTCTTTTTGGTACTAAAACATGATTTTCAGAGACACGCTGAAATCTGAAGGAAAGCAACAGGGATCCCATTATAATTGTAGGCAAATTACAAGGGTTTGTAAAAGTGAGAATGATCAACTATAGAGTATTTCTCATATTCCTGCATCCAGCTAACAGACAGTGTTACATTTCCAACACAGCTTGCTCAGCTGAAGGGTCCTCTGCTATCTGGACCTCCAGTAGATGAGCTACACAGACTCAGTTCCTTTCATCCCACTTTGGGAAATCATCAGATTTTTCCTAAACTCTTTCCAGTTGTAAACATTGATTTAAAATTTGAGTACTAGAGTGTATTTCACACCAGTGCTGCATACAAGGATGACATGACATCCCCCGTGCTCAGCATTCTCCAGTTCCAGCCAGGAGTTCCGAGAGCTCCTGGATACTCCTTCGAAGCACCAAGAGCTCCTGTTCACTCATTTATATGCAGGAACCTTTCAGGTTTTTCTTTCCCAGCATTACTGCTTCCCAAAATACAACCCTTCTAGCCTGCCTTTATTTCTTACTTGCATTAAACTGTATGAAAACTAGCATTCAGTGGAGTGACAGTAAACAACCTAATGGGCAATATTTTCTTGACAGGAAAGAAACAAATACCTCAATCTGTGGTAATTACATTATACGAATAGGCTTATTCAATCAAAACCTTCACAATGACAGTCACTCTGCCCAACTTCTACTCAGCAAAATCTGAGACAAACAAACCAACCAAAAATTCTTCCCAGCATACTCAAGATTTATCTACATTTCTGTTTTATAAAAGAAAATAAACTGATTGCCAGTTAACTCAAACTAGCTACAACATTACACACAATCTGCGTACAACACTAGCCCTCAGTTCATACCACAAGTTTAAAATTTAAAGTATTGCCTTACCTCCTCAGTGCAGGTCAATACGGTATTGCACAAGAAATAATGAAGAACAGAAAAATATCATGGCCCAAAATACATTCTAAAATGTGTTGAAACTAATATTTAAAACTGTAATTATTATTACTATATATATGTGCATATATATATGTATGAGAAATACCGTACATTTTCTCGGTCTTATTACTAGCATGAACCTAGGTTACGTTTTTCTTGCTCCTTTTCCTTTTTAAGCAAAAATTCTACCTTCTATTTAGGTTTTAAATGACTGGGGGAACAATCACATGAATAAAAGTGCTGGTGCTCTGCAACCGACCTCAGTTATCAAATGACTTATGATATTATTGCCAGAATTAGCAGCATACAGCTCCATGGGAACTCAGGAGGTCAACCACAATGTACCCAGTGCCAGCTCAGTTCTGCCTATGTCACTGCTGGCAAACATCTCTCTAAAGACCTCTGGTGGACCATGGCAACAAGCTGCTGTGGGACAACGTCTTTACCACTACAGCTGTTTCTGCAGTGAACATTTGCCCACAGCTTTTCAACCATACCAAGCTAAGCTGACTGAAATACACATCCACAGTGTCATAAAAATGCATGCCCCCCAAACTGGCGGCCACATGTATTGCCGTGTTTTACATGTACTGCCATGTGTTGCATGTATTGCCACTCAGAAAACATGAAATACCCCATAAAAGAGAGTGCACTACATTTACATGTTTTAATGAGATTTTATGATACAGTCAGTTTCACAAAGAAAATAATAAAAATGTATCTGGGATTTATTCTGACAGTATTATAGTAACACCCAGGGATAATAATCGTAATGTTTTCTGCTTTTCTACATTTATAGCTTTGCATTTTTTTCTGTAATGATCTATTTGTTATGACATACAGTATGTGTGACAGATGTCCAATGCTGGCTGCTAAAAAGTAGCAGAGCCCTGTAGGGAAGCAGCAAAAACTTGTGCGTCAGCACTGAAAATGATGGAAGATTGATAATTACTGCTTATGTCTCAGCTCAATTCAGCAGACTAGCATGCCCAAATTGTAATCTGGCCACAGATCTACCATTATATTGATAATGTATGGGAATAAAAATGCCCATGATCAAATAATTGATCATTACAAATACATGTGATACAAGTTGATTACGATAGCCAAAATGCACTCTTTTAAAGGAAAATTCAGAGTAATTGAAGATTCCAAAGAGAAGTAAGAAGTGATGTACTCTAGTCTTGTTTACTTCTGCAGAATCCGCACAGTGAACAACAATCGAAGTATAAAACCAGTGCGGGCATCTAGATTCTAGTCATGAATTTTCAGTCAGAATATTTTTCTCAAAAAAAAATAATAATTAGTTCACAACACACTTAATAACAAAGAAAACCTGATTTATGCAGAAAAAGAAATATCTCTGATTCCAAGGAAATAATGGCTTCCTGCCTTAAATGCTCCATTAATTCTGCTTTCTGCAGGAAGAGAAAGAAGTTAAGAGGAACCTTTTAGACAAAAACCTGCAAATTATGTCCACACTACTAGACTGAGGAGGAGCAGGTGGAAAGCGTGCAGAAAGGCAGGGAGATGTGCCTCAGCTCTTGACCTGTGCTGTGGTCCCCACCACACCCGGAGGTGCCGTGCAGAGCTGGGCCGCTCAGCTCCTGAGTCTGTCAAGTAGCATTGTGGAGGGAGCCACAGTGACTCCTTCTACTGACTAGAGGGGTCAGGGAAAGCAAACCCCAAAAAAGCATTTTTTTTTTTTCACAGGACTGATCTGCTACTGAAAACTTTCCATAACATTTGCTAGGACTCCTGGCTTCTGCCCTGCTGCAGGCAAGAGTGGGCTCTGTAATGGCCTGGCTCAAGGGCCCTCTGGACCCGCCTGCCTGCAGTGTGAGGGATGCAGAGGTCTGCTGTGCACAGTGCGCTGCTGCACTGTGTCAGCCGAGGTTTAAGTGGCAGAAATAGCAGGTGGAGTTCATCTATTTCCCAGTAACTGAGAATAATCACTCCATTGTTCATGGGCTTCCTCCCTCCCCCTTTCCTTTCTTGTTGGAGCAGATGGCATAAAAGAAAAGTTGGTCTGAGAAGCAGCATCTCTGCAGTGGTGTAAAGATGGAGACCGGGCTTTAAGTATCATAGGCCATGCTTTAGCAAGGTACTTACACATTTGTGCAGCTTAAGTACAAGCAGCCCCATTGACTTCAAAAGAATGACTCACAAGCTTAAATTTATGTACATGATCAAATACCTTGCTGAAATGAGGCCATGGAAAACATCCATTTTTAAAAAAAGCTAGGATGTATTTAATTGAAGACACACTTTTCCTTTCAACATCATTTTTTCCCCTATTGTACTTCTTTTAATGACCACATAAAATAACTGAACAACTCTGTAGAGTCTGCTTGCATATCCTCAGGAACCCATAAAGTATTTTCACAAATATAAAAGTGCAGATGGAGCCTAAGAAAGGGTGTGGAGTCTACAGGCTGCACAAGATGAAACTGGACTCCTAATGTGGCTGGAGTCAGAAATGATAGCAACAGACCCTAAAGGCTGACTGTCAATCTCAGATGCAGATGGCACTTCTTCCAACTGGCCTTTGTGTCAGTCCCTTCAGCCATTTTAGTGACAACACGGCTCCCTAGAGGGCAGATCCTGTTGCTTTGCAGCCTGGATTCATACCCAGGGCACTGTGGTCTGTATGATCTCTGCTCAAAGTAGGTTTTTTTAATGCTAATACATTGCCTCTTCTTGCCCTATCCCAGCCCCAACCCCCCATGGAAAAAGAGATGGTCATTTTCTTCCTCATTTCAAATGTTCCAATTTATCAATGGAATAAGCATTAATTGTCTGAAAGACTCACTTTTGTTATGCATGCCAAAAGTAGATAAAAAATCCCTGCTAATAAAATTTGCAGGTGACACTGTAATTGGTAGCATGATTAATAATGATGACACTGCAGTCATACGGAGCAAGCAGAACTCTTTCACGAGCTAGGCGTGTTCAATCAAAACGTGTACACACACAACTACACGTTAGGTCTCACACCTTTGCACAACGCATGCAAGTAACTTAAAGAATGCGATAACGCTGTGAAAAGCTGTGATATTGAAAATGATTTGGGGATTAGCGGACCAGAGGTTTAATGTGAGCTTCCAGTGTGATGCCATGAGCAGAAAGGTCCCGTGTCATCTTTAGATGCATAAGCAAGGAAGTAGCAAGCAAATGTAAAGACGTAATGTTCTTTTTGTGACACCGGAGAAAATAACTCTAGAACATCTACTTCCCACATTACTGCCTACATTTTAAAAAGGAAACAAACAGCCAAAACATTATTATTAATAGAAATCTAAGGTAAGGGGAAACCCCCACCCCAAACATTAAAATTAAAAACCCTTCTGTTTTGCATATTGCATTCGAGCTTGGGGCATGAGTAATTTAACAGGGAATAAATGTGTGATTAAGGGACACCTTAAACTTAGAGAAAACCTGCAACAAAACCAAAAACAACGACTACAAGTTACAGTCAAATTTAAATGGGAAATAAAGCACAATTTCTTCAGCACTTACAGCAATTAACCTTTCACACAAGAGGACTGGGTTCTCCAACTTTGGATGTTTTCAGATCAAACCTGGATGTCCTTCTAGAAGATAACATTTAGTCAAATGCATGAGGCTCAGTACAGAGCAAACTGGAAATAAACTATGCAGTTTGTTTTATGTAGAAGGTCAGACTAGCTGAGCTTAAGGCTTTTTCTGGGCTCAGCGTCTACGAGAAGTACAGAGTAAGTCTGAAAAATGTCATTGTGAGGTCAGACATTTATTGTGTTTCCATGATGTCATGGAAATTTGTTCAGTCTGCAAATTAAAATATACTCTTCCTGGCTGTCAATACGGCAAAACCATCTTAGGTTCTGAAAGTCAAATCTGGTTCTTTCATTGGAGGTATGATTGATTATCTGATCTAAAATCTGCCTTGAAAGTAGATATTGGAGAAACATCATTCTCTTCAGATTATGTCCTCATAAGGCCATTGTCTGCACAAATATAAGTAAATGCAGCATTTGGCTCTGTACTTTGAGCTTACTTCACAGTCATCATTCATCCCAGGAAAACTGGTGTTAAGAGTAGGGAGCAAGCAAAACTTAATTTTTGTTCCTACAAGAGTACATTTGCCTACAAGGACGCCCTGCTGCTCAGTAAGAAATTGCAGTTTTCATGTAGCTAGGTTTTCACAGCAGACCTACACGTCAAGTTCAACATGCTGAGTACTTCACCGAGAGATAGCGAAATGGAATGCTGTTGAATGAGAGCACTGAGCTATGTATTTGACTTGCCTAGCATACCTAGTGCATATATACAAAGTAAAATATATAAGGTTTCCAGCACTTCTACTTCAGACTATTCCAAGTCCCAGATAAACTGTCTTGTAAAATTATTAGCTTAAAATGGGACCACCCAGAACAGATAAATTACTAGTGTTCTTTCAACTATACACAATTATGTCTAAATATTAGATACAGTATTTTAACTAGAGAGGAAATCAGGGCAACACTGTAAATCTATTGATTGAGAAGAATAGGAACTGCCTGAATGGCATTGCTTCAAAAAGCTGATCTAGTACCCAAGAAGAATAAAAAATTAAACACCAGGGAAAAGCCTTCTGAATGCCAATGAAATTCTGTCGATTGAGGAATCTTATAGACCAATGCCAAATAAATTATCCTTTGATCATGTATACAAAGGTTCTGTCTTAAAGAAAAAAAAAAACCACATAAAAATAAAACCTATCATATTACATGAAAAGAAACGTTTTCATTTAGTATAGATGGTGTTATGGACTTGCCTTTTTTCCCCCCACAGAGGGTTAACATGGAAAGAGGCAAAAATGGTAAAATACAAAACTTGTTCTTTGGCTTCATCTTTCACATTCCTGTATCATACTACAGCACAAACTAATGAACTTGCTCATCTTCGAAAGCCCTTTTGCATGCTTCTTCCTTCACCGTTAACTCTGATCTTTGCGGATCTTCCCTTATGTGTGTGCCAATTTTACTGGTATAATATGTGCACTTTTATTAGTTGTGTTCTGATGATTTCTACTGAGAGGTACTTAAAGCTTATACAAGTCAAAAACTATTTTATCACTTCTGAAGAAAACTAATAGGGCAGAGTCACTGAATGATAAGAGAGAGAGAGACCACTGAATTTATTTAATAATCCATGTCCATTTCACAAAAATGGCCTGTGTAATCCTTTTAAAAATAATAACCTGTTCATTTCAGACCTTGCACAATGCCTCTCTTTGTCCCTTGTAAGTCTCTCAAATGTCTTATTTTAAAGGAATATATAGTACTCCCGGAAGACATTTTCCCATTTCTATTCTCTTCAACTCCTGTGAGCCCTTGTTCTGTGTGATAAGGCAATCTCCTTCGGGATCTGAGCTGTGTAGTTTCGCACCACGAGTGACAAGGACTCGACTTGAATAACTGCTGTGCGCAGGTTGTAATTATGTCAGCTGGAGTGTTGAACAAGGGGACTGATTAATGTGAGCCCCAGCCCAGGCACAGTCCCTATCAAAACCTTCGTGCAGGCCAGCAGTGGGGATGGGTTAAAGCAGAAAGACAAAACATGCTGTATCGTCCATGATAGATGAATTGCTCCAACAGTCTTCAGGCAGATGTTCCAGGACAGTATAATATACAATTACTCTGCCTTATCACCTTCCCAGGGACAATAAAGCTTCCTCCTTCTATAGCTCATGTGAGTGAAGGCAAAATTAGTTTTACTTTTACAACACTGACTCACTTATCATGTTGCCTTGATTGTGCTTTTACAGCTAAAGAAAACATATATTCCACTCTTAAACTAAGAAAAAAAAACCCCAACCCACCACAAAAAACCCTGCACTCCTCACCTTTTATACAAAACCAAATTATTCCTTCAAATCTATTCAGCATCATAGTAATACAGTCCTTAAAGGGCTAATTCAGAGAATTCTAGGGAACACAACTAACTTTAGAACAACTGGACCTATTCATAGGCTTAATGCTATATCTATGTATACAAAGGTACATTACTGAATCAAGTCAGAATACATAGATAATTAAAAATACATAGGTTTTGTACAAAAGATGCCTATGTGAATAAAATGCCCTTAGTGACTATTTTTGCCCTTAGTGACTATTTTAACTAAGCACTCATTCTAAAAATACCACAGTACTCTTGTAAAACAATTATTTGAGAAGTCATTAATCCACATACCTCTTTAAAGGCCACAAGAGTTTAGTGTGTAACTATTATAAATAATCCAAGTATTTTCCAAAAAGTAACCAGAAATTAAGGAAATAATAGAAAATTAGGAAGAAAGCTATATATATGTGTTTCATTTTTGTTATCAGATGTATACAGATTTCTTTTGCTGCCAGAAGTAGACCTTATGTTCAGGGCTATTTCCAAGAGTTTACAGAACAGCAGAAGAATATAGCTCATAATACCCTGATATCCTTTCTTTCTAAATACTGGATGGTTAAAGCACAGCTTCTTGATCTATAAAGAACAGAGTCTAAACAGGTCCACTTGCATTCAAAGATGCATTGCTTTCAGTACTACCCTTTCTTCAGTGATATAACAATGACATGATCTCAAACAACAAAACAAAGCACACCCAAAAATGCACTTAGAGAGGCAAATATCTGAAGGTCAGGTTTAAAAACAAAACCAGACTAAAACAGCAAAGGCTGATCTTGATAATACTTAAGACTGCACATGTATTTGAAAAAATCTATTTGTATGCATTGATTTCTCATGAAACGTATTGGATTACTAGTCCTAGAAATGAGAGATGAGATTTTTCGAAGGAGACTATGGGAATTAGGCACTGACATTGCACTTCAGCTGAATGCAGGCTCCCAGCTGTTCAAGCTTCTTTGAGGTTTTAGCCATTAAACAGTATCACAGTCTTGGCAACAGTAAGGTTTCACCATAAGGGTACAGGCCTTCCTATATTCATACGGTGAAATGCAATCCTATGTTTACGATGCAAAAACTGGCTCCAAGAAACCTGATATGTTCCCACTGCACAGCACAATGACATTAGAGGATAGCATGACAGAATGATGTTACGCCACTCACTGCATGGAGGAACAACAGAAAAATCAGTCTTGGCCTCAGAAAAATTACAATCTAAGCACCGAAAAGGACATGACAATCAGAAAATAGGCAAAAGGAGTAGTGATAGGTTTGGGAGACAGCGTATCAGTAAAACAGGGTAGAAATAAGCTTCTGTCTCATTTAGGTGCACTGTTGGGCATGACAGTACTAGAAGGCAACCTAGTCTGTTCACGACCATTCAAGTCCCCAATGCAATTAATGGAGGTAAGAAAGAACTAATGTAGGTCTCAAGATTTGCTTAAATTAGATGTCTACTTTTTCCAAAGAAAGTGTAGGTAGGCAATATGAAATATCAGGAGCTCCCATCTACTCAGGAAAAGGAAACACTGGTATCCCTAACTTTCCAGAAATTAAAGCACTATTCTAGGGAGTAGAAATCCCAAGTTTCGGGCTGGCCTTATCTTGAGGACGGTTGCATCCAGTTCTCTGGTGTCCCAAGAAGTATATTAGCTGGCACAAAATATCCTGCACATACCCTTTCTCATGAAACTCTGCCAACGGACAGTAAGGAACCGCCAGGAGCCAAAAGCAGTTCTAATCCCTGTTTTTAGAATTATCCTTCCGTTTTCAGTTATGTTCCCCACATAACTTTCCTAAAAAAATCCAAACAACAGGCTTCCAAACCTGCGTTCTGTGCCCTCTCAGCAGAGAATCTTCAACAATAACTAGAAGCAGGCTGCAGACAGCACTGTCATTATTAATTAAATGAATCCTGGCTTCTCTAATTTTCAGGCCTCTAACACATACCCATGAATACAGGAATAGGAGCCTGTTCACCTAAAAGGTGTACCAAAAGTCTTGAGGCAGAAATACCCATCTCCCCCGGACAGGGACTTCTGGGCATGCCTCAGTGATTTCACTTAGTTGTGCAAGAACTTGCAAACTCAGTAGAGAAGGAAGTGAAAAACAGAGACTCCTAAAGGGGTAGCTGCCTTTGGATTTAGATGGGTTTTGGCATGATTTAGGGGATCGGGATCCTCTCCACAAAGTTGATGGGAAACTAGAAGTATCTGGGTACTTGATCCCACAATGTACTTGCCTAGTTTAACTTTTTTACTGGTTGGGATATGAAGTCTTGTGAAAGGTGTTGCCAACTCCCTGGCTTTCCACATTTCTCTTAAGAAACAAGTACTTCATGACAGTCGGAGAATGGTGGCTTCACTGGGGACATGGAGGTGATGTGATTAACATCAGTGTGGCCAGGACTTTAACCATTGTCTTTATTTTTGTTTTATAGCATCAGCCCCATGACAGCAGACACCAGCCAGCCAGCAAGAACTGACTCCTAACTGAGCTATGGAGCAGAGATGCTTAGATGGAGAGGGGCTTATTCAGCATCCTTTCTGTTACAGTACTCCTGCCATGCTCCTGGTGAACTGAAATTAAAAATGGGCACTTCAGAGCAGGAAAAGAAAATAAAGATTCTTCTAATATTATGTTGTACTGTTCTGAGGGAAAAGAGATCCAAATGTAAAGAAGGAAGCCAGGAACAGATGTCAGTGGACAAGAACACAGCCAGACCAAAGAAACACTGTATTTGCCTGTCAGAATACACTTGTGCAACCTAGAGCACTAAAAGAGCCAGCATCACCCAATGCTGTATACTCATCTCTCACCTCTTGCACCACCACCAGGCAACACACAGAAGCTCCCAGAAGCTGCACGCACCGGCCTTGATTAGGCTGATTGCCTGACTTGATGTTGCTGCATTTATTTAACCAGAGCAGGTAGTAGCCACCTGCTTTGCCCTTGCAAGGGCTCAGATTTAGGCCCTCCCTCTCTGGTCTGACAGAGATTTGAACAAATCTGGTACAAATTCCTTTATCTTTGAAACCTTTCTTCTACTTGAAAGTATTTTTATTGCTCCTCAAAATGACTACATTTTAGCATACAAAAATCAATCCGCTAAATACCGTGGAAGATGACTGTGCGTTAATTTATTAGCGCTGATCAAAATCTTAAAGACTGAGTAATTAAAATTCAAATTAAATGTGATGAAAGTCACATTTAGTCACCTAAATGAAGATGCTGAATTCCAAATAGGTACAGAGCCACTGGACCCCATGTGAGATGAGAATTTGTGGATGCTCAGCATGACTAAAAACATGTAAAAAGAACTTAGTATCTGTTCAAACTTTGCTTCTTTTCCTCATGTAAATACATCTATCTAGACCTATGCATTATGTCACAGTTGGTCAGTAAATGACCTAAAGAAAACAGAAAAAATGCCAGAGAAACCACTTGTGGAATAATCTCTCCATACAACAGAAAGGTTCTTCCTGTTCACTGACTGAATAAGAAATGTCAGTGCTCTCAATCTCAGGGGTAAAAATCTCTTTCAGATAATCTCTTTTCTCAAGAAAAGTATAGATTAGCTGGGTGTGTTCTCTTTATCCTTAAAAACGCCTTTCAAGTTTTAACTTTTCAAATGACCTGTCCTGACAACTTGCAAAACACAGTTAACTCAGGACCCAAAAACATTGATCTGTGAACACTGTACCAGCTGAAGCATGGTTTCATATGGATTTTTGTCCTGTTCACTAACACTCCCAATGCAGGAACAGCAGCTCCCCAATATGTCCTTTAAGGTGCTTCCATCAGGCAAGAAAAACCACCTGTGCTGGGTGGTGAGCCTGGAACAATACACTGGCTGGTTGTAAGAGAGAAGAATGCATGAGAGCTGAATTTCGCCTGTCGGTTCCTCATCGATTTTTTTCCTCTCCTCTCCTCACCCAATTCTTTCAGGAAACATGTAGGAACTTAAATTATCTCAGCAACTACCACGGGGTGTCAGTTTTGAATGAAACTGGCCAATGGCTTAAAAAGTTTTTAAAGAAACTGAGAGAAGATAGATAGATGGGCTTGTGCAATTCTCGGAACAAGTTAGGGACATCAGGGTAAAAGCAAATCCTTGTCAACTGATTTATAAAAATTGTCTTTTTGAACTAAAGACACATCTCTTTCCTGAAAAGAAAACAAAATACTAATGGCTTTTTATATGTTAAAATACTCATAGCAGATATCTCCAAAATTTGCTAATGGAAGTGGTTCTCTGTATTTTACCAAGAGCTTGTTAACAAAAACATGTATGAAATTTTTCTAATGAGAAATCATCAGAACTTAAGAATTCATTTTGATAATCGCAATACCTTCTAACTTCAACGTGATTTTAAGTATTGTTTGCCCTGTACACTGTGCATGTAAAATTTCAACAGAAATGTTTTGAGGAAGCTCAGTATGGGAAGACATTCCACATGGGACTTCTAGCAGAACAAATTACGTACTCAACTACGGTTGTTAGAGAGAATCTATAATTATCTTGAACAGGGATTGAAGGAGAATGCACTGAAGTTACAGATATAAAGCTATAAATACTACATTTTAAGGGGTACCAGTCATATCATAATGAACTAGTAGGATGATGTTCAGGCAGTTTATGATGTCACTAGAACCACTTGATACATTTATAGGATCATAACACAAATAATTTTACAGTATTATGAACTGCAGAGTTTCTAGGTTTTTTTTTTTTGTGGGGTTTTTTTGAATGATAAAATCAGTAAAAATATAAAAAGATAGCAATGCTGAAGAACCTCAGAAGAAGTGTTACTTTAAGGCATTATTTTAAAATATGCATGTATCTGTGTGGACCTATATTCTAGGAATCATGGTGAGCTTGGCAGTTGGCCTAAGTGGAAGGGAAAACAAACCAGAACTGGCCTGGAGGTCAGCTGGTCTGAGGTACAGAGCAATCTTCAGCTGTGCTACCAACCCTGGCAGCACCGAGGAGATCTGGGCAGTCTTTAAGAGTCAAAAGTCACTTTGCAACCTCCTCTTTACTTCAGGAAGAATAATCAGTTTGGTCTCAGGCTATGAACAGCAGCAGGTATTTCCTATCCCACTCAGTTCCCACTACCTCCCTGCTTCAGCTCATTTACAGAAGTGCGGAAATATCGAGGAATGTCTCCACTCCTATCCCCCCGCCCATGGGGCTGGGAGAAAGAACAGCATTGCACTAGCTTGTTTCTCCCAGCACACTGAGCCTCGGCATGTGTAACCTGTGAGGGGAAGATGAGTGCTGTAGAGACCTTGTCTTTTCTCTGAGGATCTAAAATAAGAAGCAAAAGCTCTGACCCAAGGCATCCAAGAATATAGAACAACCTTTTTTATTTGTATTTTGGATTCTGTTTCTTTTCCCTTAATTATTTTTCCATTATTAAGACAACATACTTAAAAAGAAATTAAAGCACAGAATTCACGTACATGTTGTATGCAACAGGTTAAAGACAAAAAGCTAAACAAACAAGCCTAATATAATAAACAAATTAAATGAACGCTACTACCATGACTTTTAACTTTTTTAATAGACAGAAAGGAAGCTGGAAACTAAAATGTTAATTGACCACCACCCAGCATGTGCAAATATCTTTGAGATTTTTTCAAAGTGGTTTAAAAAAAAAAAAAGAAGAATGGTAACACTAAAGCAGCATTCCATCATTTGCAACAACAAAAGCAAGGGCATTATGTGCTGGCTTTTAGAGAGCAAGTCCCTAAGAAGTCTCAGCAATATCTACATCTGCTATTCAGACCTAAACAGGCCTAGGAAAACGACAAAGACCGTTCCAATCAGGGACAAAACAGATGTAACAAGCAACTTAGTAAGTTACTTGGACAACAGGCTCCTCTCCAGATTGTCTCTTTCTAAGTAAAGCCTCAAGTGAAATAGATCCCTGATCCATGACTTATGAGAATAAAGCAGATTATCATGCAACAGAGTCTGCAAAATGGCTTTAGGGAAGGCGAGCTGTTGTATACCAAATGGCCTATCCTTCCTATGCCACATTTTCCTTTGGGGAATGCACCATCTTCTCCCAGCAGCTCCGGAAAGTAAAGAGACAAGCTCTCCTTGTTCCTGCCAAGGCTTTTACTGTCCAAACCTAAGCAGCAGCTTTGAACCCATGTGATGTAAAGCAACATCCCAGGAACTCTGAGCTCCCAAGCCTCTGATACCTCTGTCTCCAAAGCAGATTGTCTGGAGAGCTGGAGGTCTCAGAGTCGGGCTTTCAGTCTGTAGGGATTTCCCCACCACACTGGGGAGAGGGTGGCCAGGAGCACCAGCCACCCAAGCCCCAAGGGCCAACTCTACCCCAGAGCTTCAGTCCCACCATACTGTAATTCTGGCCCCCGGGAAACACCCTCCAGCCACACTGCAAAGGTGCAGGCCTGGTGCATCAAGCCCTTGACTTCCACTTTTGAGGCAGGGAGCCTCATGGTGGAGGCAGAGGCTTTGGTACCTGCGTTCCTAATGTGCCCCAAAGTACTGCTCCAGGGAAAACTGGGCAGAAGTTGGAATGCACAAGTGATTTTATTTAGCTTCAATAAATCAGGAGTTTCTAACAAAGCTATATTTATTTGGAAAATTGCTCACCAATGCTAATGCATTAGAAGTATCTAAGTAGCAATTTTTCCTTAAACAGAAAAGCTCTTTTTTCCCCTCCTTTCCTTCCTTCTTTTACTTTCTGTTCAACAGTTTATTTCTTTCTCTCATTTTCATCAGCCTTTAAAGGGGAAAAAAACATTTCCTTTTCTTCCCTTGCACTAGGCTACACCTTTTTCTGAAACCACTTCTGAACTGAATTTGCTTTCTGTCTCTTACCAACATTTTAACCTGTTTTGTATGTCGCGTACGAAGGAGGAAAAGGTAAGGTTGTCACAAAGACAGCATTAATACAGAAAAATTTTTACATGGTAGTGGCCATATTGCCTGGAGAATGAACCACACGTAACACAACAGACTTGTGCCTATTAATTTTATCCTGAAGGCCTGTAACGCTACCAAAATATTTTCAGATTGCTAACCACCAGCCAGGTAGTTAGCTGGTAGTTAGCAATAATAATTCCTTGCAGATTTGACCACCCCTAAAGATAGCTTTGGTCCTTTTATAATTACTGGACTGGGGATTAAGGAATGGCAAAAGAAACAAACGTATTTACTTTTTATTCTGTGTTAACAGGCAAGAGCAAAGAAAACATATATACTCACTTTAGCCTTTTTCTAAACTACTTTTTTTAGGTAAAAAGGCCATATTAATTAAGTCACGATGCCAATGATTATTTTTATATCAAATTGTTCCAACAAATGAAGTATATTTGTAGGCATAAAAGATCTTCACTGTACATTTTTTTCAGCAGCTCTGTAAGAGGAAATTACAAGCCTTTTTTGTTACTAAAATCTATATTAAGACCACAGCCTTGCCATTCATCTTGAGGTTAGCATGGAAATTTTATTTACTATGAAAATACCACCTACTTAAGATTATTTTAGTTTGAAATATACGCTGGTGTTTCAGATTTATAAACATTCATTAACTATCTATTAAATATAACTATAGGTATATTCATTATAACATATTTATGCTCCTTAAGAAAGAGGAATAGATAAGACAGTGGTGATTGCATGTGATAGGGAGAAAGAAGTGTGAGGACAGGGAGAAGATAAAATGTGATAATAGAAGACATTAGTTACATTAATCCGTTCAATGCATGAAGTGGCCTTATTCATATTTCTTAAACACCAAACACTTCAACTTTTGGGTTAAGTGTGTTGGTCTCTGATTAAAAAAATAAAATAAAATAGCATCGGTACGGCAGGGGAGAGGCTGCATAAGAAGCAAAGTTTAGGGACAAAGCCCAAATTGAACAGCAAGGGGGAGACAGTAACTACTGAAAGAAATCAGGAACGTGAGAATGTTTTTGCAGAACTTAAATCAAAGTGTGAACAAACTGATAAACTGCTGAGCTAGGATCATGACAGGCTGCATGAGAGAGAAGCTGCCAGAAGCTAAAGCTATATAGGAATTTTTACACTGATATCAAAATGGCTGCATGTCTCAGTAACATTAAACTCAGTGGTCACCCCTGAGGACTCTAGCATGGCATTCAGGCTAAAATACATCACTTAAAAGTTGTTCTTCAAAGGACTCAATCCAAAATGAGGCTAGAACCGTATGATCAACACTTGCAATTGCACCACTGGTTTAAAGATACTTGGGTGGATCCTTAAAGTCCCAGGTCCAGTGGTGCAGGGTTAGCACGAGAATCACAGATTCACTGAATTAAAAAGGCAATTTTTAATTCCTCTTAGAGTGGCCACAGGACCCCTGGACTATGTGGACCATAGTCATCAAGTCTACATACACCAATATATTTGGGTGTGCGTGTACACATGTCTATTTTTAAGAAACAATCATGTTTTCTAACAAGCGTACATTCTGTTAAGTTGCCCATGAAGTGACATTGGCATCTGGCAGGGAGGACAGGGAGAGCTGTGAGAGAGGGCATTTAAGTTCTTTTGTACGCTACTGCCAAAATGATTCTCCAAAATCGCAGAGACAGGATTTCTTGGTCAGTGCAGACAGCATACACATCTCCCAGCCAGGACCATATCATTATTTGTGTGCTCTCTGGTTCTACAAATTTCTGAATGTTAGGAACCACATCTGAAGTCAAGTCTCTTGGTTAGCATGATAGCTGATCTGTATTTTGCGCTACCACATTGCGTATTTTTATTCTGAGTTTACCATATGAACTATTTGCTATAAGCAACAGAAACGTCATAAAGGGAATAATACTAACCATTGTTCTGTATGCCATGCATACACTAGAATAATTAAAGTGTTTTTGTGGCTATATCTAAACTTTATTTCAGATTATTTTTCTTTTACAGACTTAAATGCTACAGCATATTTTATCCCAGATTAATTTTATCTGAATGTTTATTAAAAACTAAGGGCTGAATAATATTCTGAGGATTTTGCATCTGGGAACTATGCCCATGCACTGACAGAATTTCTCTCTAAACTTCTATCTTCATTTGTTTATACATCTGCTAGCACAAGGCAACTGGATATCCTCAACTCCTGCTGCTGATCACAACAGAAGCTTAAATGCTTCCTGAAGGCCCAGTTTGCTCTATTACATGCATGCATTATAGTTCTTAGCAATTTCTTATTAGCACAAAGTATATGCACTTTATTTGCCTATTTCTGCCTCTGTGATATATATATAGAAGTGTTTTTCCATAGCGCAGTGGTGGTTACCACTTGGAGTCCTCATCAGCCTAATGTTCCATACAGTTGTATAACCTAGTTATTTCCTATACATGCATATTAAATTTCACTGGTTACAAACAGCATATTAATGTTAACATTTTAATGATAAATACACTGTTTCATCATTTTATGTAGAAATTGGCTTAACAGCCTTTCAGTTTTGCTATGAATAAGCACATATTGTTACCTCAGCATTTAAAGTCGTCCCTAGTTATCCTTGATACACCTAGGGAATAGTGCGCGGCTGATGCAATCATACCAAGACAAGTAAAAGTTATTGAATTCACCAAAATAAACAGAGAGAAAACACTTACTTTGCACATTCTTATGACTTAGGTGCAAATCCTGGAGCGTATTATAAACTGATCTTTACAACCTATGAACAGATACTGTAAGTCAGAGGGAAATAGGAACTCCCTAGGGACGCTGTCCAAAAAAAGAAAAGTAGCCCCTGCGGAGTCACTCCCCCTAAGTCATTCTGCCGCTGCTGCGGAAAATATGCAATGAATCCTTCTGCAGTTGGAATTTCAGATGCCATAATCCCTGAGAGAATGTTGTCTAATTATTTTATTATGCATAATAAATGTAAAATATTTATTTTAGTTTACATAATTATATTAAAAATGTATGCCATTTATTCTCAGTCTTGTAAGACATCCTTCACAAGTCATATACTTTATGGAAAGGTGCATTTATGGAATTAATGCTGTTTTGCTGGCCTAGCTGTTTGTTTTATACAGCTTCTAAACCCTCTTATCTATGGCTGTGGAACATCACCAATCCCCTGGATGTTGCCCTCCGTTCTCTCCTTCCCCTCACCACCATGGGTACTCTATTCAAAATTAACTATACAGTGAAATCCCAGAGAAATGAGAGTAATTTTGTTTAATTACAGCACGGGGATGGCACAAAATACATTAACATTATACCCCTCCCACACTCTCGTGGCCAAAGTTGTAGCAATACTGTCTCTGTATCATGAAAGTATGCCAGTGCTCCTCCTGAGCCCTGAACTCTAACAAATATGACTACGCGAGAAAAGCAGAGCTCGTCTTTTGTCCCCCCATGCCACAAAACAATGTAATCCACATCCATTTTGTACTGAAACATCCCCCTCACACACACCATGAACATAAATTATTACTTGCCTGAGAAGCTGTGATAGTTACATGGAAAGTCAGTACCAATGGGAGTTGAATTTAAAGCCTAACATATGACTAAAATGAGAGTCCTAATTCTTTACTTAAGACACATGAACAAAACCAGTTCAGTTTTTGAAAATGCCGTAGATCTGCATCTTTCATTGACATCGTCGAACTTACGGGAGTTTAGCACTTCTGCAGTCAGGTTAAACTCAGGTGCCTAAATATGTTGCAGGTTTAGAAAGTCAAGTCTGGCCACAGACTGTACATCTGAGAGGTTTAGGAAATTGGTTGAAGTTCACAGGCGTTGTTCCGTTTCGGGATGTGGCCATTACCGAATGCAGACAGTATTGTTATCAGTATAACTCTAGGATCGTGTAATCTGAAAAGTTTAGCCACATAACACATCTTTTTTAAAATGACTAAGAAATCTAAAATAAGCACTGCATATGTAATCGTGGTGTAAGGCCCTGTGAGACCAATTGTGTATTATAAAATTAAGTTGAACATTAATTAGGAGTGAATGAATATTTTTGTATGACAAAGCATGCTGACTTAAGAATGGAGAGACATGCTGTGTGATTTGAAAAAGTAAATGCAAAGGAAAATTGTGCATATTTCTATCTAAATAGGGCAAACCTAAATTGAAAACACAAATGTGAAGAAAATATAACCAAACCATTTAACAAGCAAATTTTTCTATTAATGAATATATATATTAGAGTTTACTTCCTTCAAAAGGAAATAGATTTTAAAAACTAGACTGAAAATGTAACTTCAAATTACAGTCGTTACTAGAAGTTGCATACTGTTATACAGAAAAGCAGATGTTAATTTCTTTGTTATCAATATGCAAAAGGTTTAGACAAAAATAAATATCAAGTGGTCACAGTACAAAAAATAGAGATGGAAGGTAACAGTCTTGCAAAAATATTTAAGTACAATCGTAAACATAGATTATCAAAGCAACCTAGTGAAATAAAATAAGCTAAATCTCCCATTTTCTTTTTCAGAATATGCCTACTAGTGAGAATATGTAATTTGTGAGCTAAAAATGCTAGGTTAGTTTTGTTATTCACTTCAGAAAACCACATCCATTCATGTCTTTTCCTAGTTAAGAAAAGAATTTCCCATGCTGTGCGTTATACAGGGAATAAATTCCCTTTTCTGTTTCATGCAGCCAAAATCAATCTTTTTCCCCACAGTATCATACAGCCTATTTCACTTCAGTTTTTGCACAAAGCAAAAATAAAAAAGAGTTCTAGGTGCCGTTCCAGTCACGGGTGATCCAATTTTCATAACAGTTCTTAAATTCAGCTTAGTTTCTTCTAACAGGCTTGCTCTCTGCACTTCTAGCCAGGGTTAGCTAGCCTTTCACTCGCTAGACCGGCGAGAGTTTTTGCAGGATGATTGTTCACAATTCCCTCCAAAAGAATTAAAAAGCTTGAAATCAGGAACCTCTAAGAACCCTCTGAGCACTGATGAACCGAACAGGTATAATTAAAATACACTGTATTTAGACACTGTCTTAATTCGAGTGTCTCAAATTACTTCATAGAATAGAGAGATCACTTCACCTATCAGTGAAAGGAGACTTTACGGTAGCACTAACAATACTCCATATCCATACACAAAATGAGGAATATTCACCTTGCTGAAACTACAAGGGTCATTAAAGAGTCTGCAGTTGCCAAGCAACACTAAACAGCAACATCTGAACTAGTCTGGATGAACTTACAGTGCAAGGGCTGAGCTGAAAGCCCCTTGGTGATCACCCGACCACTGGAAATGGGGATGAATTTTATCACTAGGTCAGCAGATTTTAAAATCTTGATTTTATGTTTTCTGTAGGCGACACTCACAAGAGTACACACCATCTGCTGAACTGGTATAATGGACATTATTTACAGAGTTGCTGATACCTTTCCATGAAAAGAGGCAGTACCAGGTGAGTTGACAAGGAGGCAACATGCGATTCCCTTAAAATTATATTTTAAAACAAAAAAAAAAGAGAGAGGAAAAAAATAAGAGAGGTGGATAGAGAGCAAAAAATATACTTGCCAACAAGGCTGGCTAATATCCCAGGGCTGTGGAAACTGGCAGGCACAAGCAAGACTGCTGGGCTAATAAATACAGCAGCCCCTCTGCTGGCTCCTCTACAGCTACACAGAGTACCTCACTACCTCTATGAACTTGCAGCAGCAGCAGCAGCAGAGCTTTAATTCCTGCATCCCTGCCAGATGTTTTTCAGCTGAGCTCAGAACAAATTTCCTGCAGAATCAAAGCTTTATCAGCTGGTATCTGTAGAGATCGGCCTCTAAAGATTAGGTCAAAATTGGCCTGCAAGCAATGGAAACTAACATCCTATTACCATGAAACATTTATTTTTCAATAATATAGAGGCAGGGGATACTCAGAGATTTCTTGTTAATCCTGATAAGTTATGCTTGCTTCTTCTCTAGTAACCTCCAATATAATAAAATACTGGTAAAAAACTTCTCATTCTTGGAATTTCTATCCCATACAGAAAACTGTCCATCCAAAGAAAAATTATCTCCTGTCTTTCACTAAACAGAGCATTGAAATTATGCATTTTGTCATACTGAGTGAGGGAATTGCATCCACTCATTGCGCGTGTCTAACAACACCAAAGTGCAAACTGATTCATGTCTACAACACTCCCCGTCTCTAGGGTCTTCAAGCCAGGAGCTCAAACCCACTGTAACCCACCTCTCATTACCTGATTCTACAATAAGATTATTCCTTCCAATTGAGATGGTTCGTTAAAGAGGACGACCCCCATATTAAGCCTCCTCAAACACGCAGCATCAAAGATAGCACTCCTTTTACCTTTATTGCAGCACGTCATGTCACCCTAGTGCTCATATGCTCTCACTTCACTCAACACAGACCTTTTAATGCAACCACTCTGACAAACACAAACCCACCTCTCTTTCTTAGATGACTTACTGAAGCTGACGGAAACACTTCTATTTAAAAAAAGGAAAAAAAAGGAGAAAGAAAAAAGAAAAAAAAAAAAAGGCAGGGGGACTCTCAATGTAGCAGCACAGAAATGGAAGCCCCGCCCCACCCTGAGGTTATCAATTTGCTTCCTCTGCAATTCTAGGCAGTAATTTAATGGGTGCTCAACAGAGAAGAGTTCACAGAACATTTGCTCCACATGCACAAACCAATGTGACAAAAATTTTTGTACAGAAATTGCATGATCACTGCAGAAGCTTTCTGTACAGGAGCTTTCTTTAAAGCAGCTCATAAATAGCGTGAAACCAGGCATTATGAGAGCAGCTAGCCTTTGTTGTATAATCTTGTTTTAGGAAACTACATTAAAACTTATACTAAAGGAACATTACAGTTGTATGCTCAGCATTAAAAGAAAATAAAAAATGCTATAGTGGTATAATCAAATGTTTAACTTTCTCCTCCTGTGTGCACGCACCACAGCACATGCATCTAATTACATAATCATGCCGTTTATCAAATATAAGACTGACTTTTTAAAAACTTTTTGGGCGTCAACCCTTGTTAATTGCTCCCAAATAACTTCTATGGATTCCTTTATAGTACACACAGACTACCCACCTCACTGCAAGGTATTAAAAGTATTCAGGATTGTAGAAGTATGTTTAAGAAGAGTACAGAATCATTTGAGAAGCAATATGAGATCATTTAATAAGTAGTCTATACTGAACAAAAGACACATGGGATGAGCACCACAAATAATCTTAACTGTCCATTCATGTCATTTTTGAGAACTTAATCTACTGTCCTAATAGGATGGATTTTAATGGTGGAACACGGGAGACTCCCCATGCAACCACCAACTCTCATCCAAACAACTTGGCTGGCAAGGAGAAGGGAAACTGGAGCAGAAAAACAAGACTCTGCAGCAGTGTAACTAGCTCCAGTTGCTTCCCACTCTAATAGTGCCTGGTGAGTATTCAGGCTGCTAAGCCTTTTAGGGGACTTTTCCTTTCTTGGTGAAATAGTTGCAACTCAACCGAGAAAAATTTCAAAACTGCAACTGGTTTGAAAAGGCGATGCAGATAAGGGGCCTCACCATGGAGAATTCTAACAGACACTAGAGCAGCTGTGAAACAAACACTCAACATTAGCACTGCAGTGTTACCACTAAAAGGTTTCCCATCATTTGTTTTTCTTTATAAAGTAATACCTAAATACTGAAGACTAAGTTTTTAAATTTAGCTCCTAATTTAATATGCAATTACCGCTGCCCTGATGGTGTTTTAATGGCAATATATTTTTATTGGTGACTTCAAATGAACCTCGTCTGATCACCTTAACCCTTCTCTCATCATGCTTTAGTTAATGACTCATTACCTGTAGTCACACCAGGGACATCTGTAAGGCTTTTCTCCAGTATGGACACGCTTATGTCGTGTCAGATGCGATTGAGTTGTGGAAGCGAAGTTACACTCATCACATTTGAATGGTTTCTCTCCTAGAAGGTGACAAAAGAAGATATGCATTATCAGTTTTCATCAATGGAAAAGGAAGACAAGTCTAAATTTCTGGCAAATCCCTTGAGACAGATTTTAGTCCATGTATATATAAACAACCACAAATACAAAATAAATTTCCAAATACAGTGTATTAATTGCAAAATATTCTCACTCTGGCATACACACCTCAGTAGCCAGCTGACTTCCCATGTGGTGTTACACAAATATAAAAAGGTGGAGAAAGAGCTGCTCTGAAACAGGGTAACCACGTTACTGGGCCTTATTTCATGAAAATATCATCACCAGGTGACAGGCATTCCTCTCACCCTGCTCCTTCTGGTGAAGTTGCGCCCATGCGCAGCCCTGAAAGCAGCACTGCTGTAGACAAAAGGCGAGAAATCAGTCTGAAGCTTGTATTGAGTGCCTGCTCAGAAAGGAACATCTCTGGGAGGAAAGTGTCTTTGTTTTTTGCCTCTGGTCCTGGATTTTTCATCTTATCCATTAAATAATATGTATAAACCAGCACTGAGAATATGAAGCAGAACTCACTGGTGCGTTCCCCCTCTCTTGCCTGCTATTCTCCTGCTCTTGTGAATCTTTTCTGAACAGTTGGCCAAATTCAGCAGAAGGCTTGAAAGGTTAATAATAAAAAAAAAAGAAAAAGGAAAACCACCAAACCTAGACTAGGACAATAATATTTTCAGAAGACTAAAATTCAATCTCTGCTGAATGTGCAACTGCGCTGAAAATTTCTAGAGAACTACTGGATAAAAATCTCTAACTTATAAATTATTATATAAAAAGAGTACTTTTCCTTCCAGCAGAGGGTCCACTCCTCAGAAGACATTAAGACAATATCTCATGACAGATACACATACTGCGACACCTAGCTAAGAGACCTGCATCCCATTTTTCCAACTGGTTGCTCCAGAAATATTTTGTGGCTTACAGGCACATGTAATTACCTAAATGGTAGTTTAAAGAATGGTAATTTTAAAACATTTTAAAAAATGGAGGGAACAGGTTTCTTTTTGTATGCAGGAGAAATAAGGCAGCTCCTAACTTAGGTGATCTTGACTGCATTGTGCAAGCCTTCAGAAGTACGTATCCTAAAGACCAGATAAAGAATCAACATCCCTAACTTCAGAAGTCTGAATAAAACTGCTGGGGATGGACACCGACCTTGTAGACTGTTCAGAGCTCTAGAATCGGCAGTTTCAAGATTGAACCCTAAGCCCCTTGGCAGGTACAAATTGCAGTTTTCAGACTGACAGGAGACACACTACCAGCAGAAGACATCATTAGCCAAAGGCCACTCCCAAGCAGCCATGCCTCGAAGCCAGATTTTTCAAGCCTGCTTCAAGCATGAGACACTCAAGACTTCCAAAGAGACTTTGCCAGGATTCTGAGAAGAGAGAGAAATCTGCATTTTTCGTTCTTGGAGACTGCTGGGTTTTTTTCCCTGCCAAGGGAAAAAGAAATGCAAGGTCCTCAGGCCTGAAAAGCCTGTAAGGCTGTAAGGAAGAACAACAGAGCAGCTTCTGAAAGCTCCATAAAGAGTTGGAATAATTGCTTTTAGCAGCTGCTGGAGAGAATACCAGCTACTATTTTTCATTTATTGTTTCATGGGACAAGGAAAGGTGAAGGGGCAGGACACAATGCGGAAGTCTCTATGCTGGACAAATTGAGACTGCTAGAAAGTATGTCTTTCCTGCCCCAAATGGGGTTTTCTTGTCAGACACTGACTCTCTGCTCTGGAGAAGCCGATTCTCCCAGCAGCCTGAATGGTACTGGCTGCTGCTTCAATTAAACTCTCTGGGAGGCCATAGACTCCCTAGCAACGTAACCTGTTCTTGAACTGAAGATTTCCTGTGCCTGATTTATTTTATCTTCTAGTATTAAACAAGATAGCAACATTTTCAAGCCTAAGTAGTAAAGCCACTGGTATTTTTAGATAACATACATACTTATTTTAACTGCTTTCACTTAAAATGCATTAGAACCTTGCCAACTTGCCCCCTTGTAAAAAAAGCAGATCTGAACTGAAAGGAGATTTTTAGTTTGCCATTCAGGGGAGGACGGATCAGGTAAAGGTCTGCTGCTGTGCTGGGGCAGGGCCAGCAGGGCTGACAGACGAGCGAGGGCCCATGAAGCCAGGAGGGTTTGCAAATACCATCATGACCAAAAGAAAAATGATAATCCTTGCCCACTGCTCCAGGAAGTCTCTCCTTAGGAAATCCTTGTGGCTAACTGCTCCTGTCAAGTGGACTATGTGTAAATCTCACCTGACAGACAATACATCACAGCAGCACCACACAACAAAAGCCAACTAAACTGGGAGGAAAAAAGACGGCCTAGCATGGCCTGTAATTCTCAGCAGCTGCACATGGGAAAAAAGTATTTATTTTTATGGAAAATTAACCAGGTTGATAATTATAGTTGAAAATAATCTAAAAGAAGACTAGGTATTTCTTTGGGTTGGGGGGTGTTGAAGAGTATATTAGCTGTAGCAACAGTACTTTTATTTATTTATTATTTAAGTTTTCCACAGACCTACTCATTTAAGTATCTTTTTGTCTTCCTTAACTTTGGGCCAGAATGCTCATTATCAGCCTTTGTGTCCCAATTTTCCTTCCCCCTTCCAGCTCCCAGACATTTCAGGCAATAAACTTATTTTTATTTTTATATGGGATGCCATTAAATATTTCAGGAGGATTCTCCCTCACCCCCAGTCAAGGATCTAACTCACACAAAATTAAAATAACACAAATCAAAAAAGCAGTATTGCCAGTATTTTTTAAAGACCACTATTTAATTAGTATAAAATAGTGTATCCAAAAATGTGTAAGGACAAAGTATTTAAAGATTAACAAATGTAAAAAACCCCAGAACAACCCCCCCTGCACCTTACCATTATAGAAGACTTGTCCGTGCCTCACCATCTTTAAGTTTGTCAATAACAAACCCCACAGAAAATAAGATAGGTGACCCAAAATGCCCCAATGGTCAACAGACCCTGTGGGTTAAAAAAAGGAAGGACACACATTGCAAGATCAAGGACTCACTATCTTTGGGGTTTTTTTTTTGTTTGTTTGTTTTTAACACAAGCACTTTCAAAAAGCTATGTTTCCTAATCACGGAATCACACCAAAAAAAAAAAAAAGTTTTGCTTTTTTGACAATACTGCAACCAACTTCTGAAGTGTATCAGTTGTTTATGTCACTTGACATGGAAAATTTTAGCTCCAAAGATCAAAGTTTGGGAAAGCAACTGATAAAAGGGTCAGATCATGGGGAGCACCATTTTGTACAAAAGCAGTTACTAATCCTGCTGCTAACAAGTTAGCCTCGTCAGCTCTACCCATTCTGCTCTTCTTAAACCATCACGACTGAGGCTTTCTTTTAATCCTGCCTCTCCAAATTCTGCCCTGACTTCTTTCCACATCTCTCTTGGCTCTTTTTCTTCCACAAACTAACAGCTTTCTTTTTCTTTCCTTCTTCCTCTTTTCTCTGATTTTGCCTCTTTTGAGTTCTATGTCTTTGACAATGAGCACAGAGCATACCTTACTGCAATCATAAATTTCTCTGTGTAGTTATGTACTTAACCTGTACTTTTTATAGGAGAAATGGAATAATACAATAACAAAAACTATAAATCTTGCTGATACATGTTGATTTGTGGATGGCAAAGTGAAATTTTTATTTATAAACGTGACTGTCCAGACAATTTCTACCTATAGATTATATACAGCATTTACATGAATGTGCTACTAAGGATCCAGCTTTCACATAAAAGAAGGGGAAAAAAAATCAAATGATGACTTCAATTTGCAAGTCTTGAGCAACTAATCAGAATCTTAGTAAGATGGTAGAAATCTTACCCCAGTTATCTCAACAGGAAACTATTGCTTTTAGTCCTATTTGTCTTTCATGTGATGTCTTGAGCAGCACAGAAAGAATCTATAAGTTTCTTTTGACCTAAGGAATGAGTAGACCACAAAATGCAGCCATCTGCTTACATGTTACAGGATTTTTTTCTTATTATTTCCAACTATTTCTAGTGTTTGTTAAGGCTGTTCCCTGGAGAGGCACTTACAGGCTTGCTAACAAAGCCTGAAGTATATTAAAGTAAATTCTGTTTGCTTTAATCTGGTCAACTTTTTTGCATATAAGACATACAAAAATAAGTGCATCCTTGATCCCTTGCTTTCTTATGAGAAATCCTGTAGATGCCATAGGGTTGCTATTCCATAGCAAAAAATGATTGACATTTGTATGCTCAAAATGGGAGAAAAAATGTTCCACTAGACAATTTCTCTCCAGTAGAGAGGAAGTTTTAAGATACCCAGGTTTTTGGTATCATTTCTGGCCAAAGGTTTGCTATAATCAAATTCCATACTCTGCTGCAAATGCTGGCATAAATGGAAAAGGAAAACCGACATAGATCCTCTTCATATTCCACCTCTCTCTTGCTTGGAAGTGCAGTAAGTCTTCTTACTGTGCTACATTTTCTGTGGTATTCAACGTTATAATTTTTTTAAGCTGCGGTGGGGAAGTTGAAGGGAAGAGGCTACATTATACATTAAATTCAATGCCAAGTAATGTAACTACACATTAAAGTCAAAGAGCAGTTCACATGAGAAATAGAAACACAAAGTGAGTCACTCATCTGGATAAAAACACATATATTATTAAATTTTCTTTCTTTATTACATTGACCTATAAATGTCTTGAGAAGCGCAAGATTGAAATGAGTGAGCAGAAGCAATCATACAAACAGTGATCTGTACCATATAAGCTACCATCTTCAAAAATTTATGAAAATATTTAAACAAAGACACAATCTTCTTAAGCAGTTCCATAGGTTCAGGGTGACTGTCATAGAATGGCTGTGCACAGTAAGTGTATTCACCCTCTAACGCTCTACTACTGTAATGTACTTCTATGATCCGCCGGAAGATTCCACCACAACCAACGCGTGAGAAGCAAATGTAGGCTGCCATTATGTAGAAGATGAGGATGGGGTTTTTGCAATTTGCAGGAGTACTAACCAACATTTTAAAAAGAATTTCATGCAAGAGAACACAGGCTGTGACCCATCAGCACTGTTGGACTGAGCCAGCTACTTCAGCATGAAATGGAAGTTTACTGGGAAATGTGTAGAAGGAGGGAAAAGTAGAGTGATGCCATAAAGCAGACGAAGGAGGAGAGCATAACAATAACAACAAGAATATAAAAAAAGACATTTTAAAATTAAGAATGAAGTGGTTTCATGCTTTAATTTCAGGCCAGAAATAATTACCCTTGCTTGTTTTTTCTCTTATACAATTTCCTAGTTGATAATGACTAAGGTAAAATATTTAAATTATGTGATATTATATGTTTCTTTTGTGTGTGTGTTTTTGGTGGCTGATTTAGAGGTTGTTTACTCTTTTTTTTTTATTACAAAATTGAGATAATCACTTAAATTCTCTGTGGGATTCAACTAATTCTAAATTCAGCCAGCACTAAAATTTGTAACATTATTTATCTTCCTATCTTCAGGCAGATTTTCTTACTGAGACAAAATATGAATTAAAAAAAAAATTGTTTCAGGATGACTCAAAGATGAAAATTTATCCTCCCAGTCATGTTGAGGCACCAGAACTACAGCATATACGTTCTTGCAGCACTGCAAGATGGCCCTTAATTATCACATAGTACCAGCTGATACTGCAAGCGCTCGAAGCTTCTTAAAACAGCTTCTGCTCACAGCCTAGACAGCCACAAGTGTCTATTGTAAAGCATTTGACAAAGACAGAGATGCAAGTATTCTTTACAGCGTGATAAAATTCTGATCAAACTCTGGACCACTCTTGAAGTTGCCATTTTTTGAATTCATGAAATAGAAGATCAGGCTGCTGATATTTACATAGCCAGTGAAAGACTTGCAGAATTTCATAGATTGATTCTTGCTGCATAGGACTGGAAGAAGACACATTCAGATCAAAAATTAGTGCTAGAACATTTTACCAGAGAAGATTTAGCTTATTCTGTGTTCAGAGTGTGCACTTCTCACAGGACCAGGTCAGTCATTATGTGCAAAAAATACTTAACACAGAATAAAATAAGTCAACTGGTGAAACATGAGAAATCTCTTGATAGGTCAAATTATTTTTTTCTACTTCACAGTTCTACTTTAAAGTTGAGAAAGCTCATATCAAGGAATTTTGTATGGAGATGCATTGTTTGCAAATAAAGTACAAACAGCTTTCAAGCCTCAAAACTAATAGCTTTTTCTTTCAGTTTAACATTCCTGTACTTCACTTAAAAACCTAAAACATATCTTCCAGGGATAACATCCTATTTACCAAACTAGTCCCTACAGTTTGCTCCACGAGTGACCGAGGGCTGGATTCCACCAGCCTTATTCACACTGAGTTATACCTTATGCTCCCTGTAATATTTCCAAAGAAAATGCATCTTTCACAAGGTAAAGGTATTTCTCAAGGTACATAAAAATAATGACATCTGAAAAGAGAGGAACAGACTAAGAAATGCCAGAATCAAGAGCACCAAAAGCCTAAGTGGCTGGTCCTACAGCTAGTCCTCTCTTGTGTCAAATATCTATCAGCAGCTGAACATTTCTCTGGGGTGTCAGGACACCTCAAGGCTTGAGGCTGGGATGAGAAGAGGCTTGTTAAGCTGGTTAAGACTCCTCAACTACATGTGAGGATGTGCTCATTTGCCCTTGAATCAAGGGTCTCTGACAGGTGATAGAAGTAAATCTTGGATTGGAAGATGTTCTGTGTCAGCCCCCTAGACAGCTTGTATTACAGTAGGGAATTATTTAAGCCATTTAGACCATTTTTGATACCTATCCCTTTCAAACCTGATTATAATTTGCTTTGGCATTCCGCTCTGGGAAAATTGTGCCAACCGGGGACACAGAAGAAAAAAATGCAGGTACAGAGAGGAGTGCACACAGCTAAGGACTGAGATGAAGTTGTGAACTGGATGAAAATACAAGGGAACCCGCGTAAGTGCAACAACACAGGCAAAGGTGGATTGTGTCATTCTCCTTGAAACAAATAGAAGCTACAGATAATTTTTCTGCTAAAGAATCATCTCTGATTGTTTGTGCCACAGAGGCAGATAAATGCCAAAAAGATAGATCCCTCTGCCTCTGAGATACTGTCCTGTATAGTATAAAGTTAATAGCAAAGTAATAACGAGCCTCCAGTCCTGACATAAAATATAAAGTTATGCCTGCTAGATGCAAGCTTCATGATCTATAACCTGTGAATCCCTGTGATCATAGCACAAAAGTCTCTACCATACTGGCAAAAGAAGGACAAAACGCCACCGAAAAACCGGACAGCATTTCACCAGGAACATACCATATTTTCAGCCCAATTTTGCACATAAACCAGGCAATAAAATTTCTATTGGCTTGTGGCCTAATGATATAAAAATATAAATGTATAACTGATCATAAGGGCTTATATTTGTGAGAAACCAGGTCTGCACTCACATAATAGGTAAAGACGAGAAGGGTAAAGACAAGAATATGCATTTCTTCCACTTTCCGTTCCAAAATGATTGTTTACCATTTGTGTGGCTGCACTGACTATGAGTCCTGGACATATGCATGATCCCAGTGTGCCACATGGCAGGCCAATAAAAACCAAAAGGTAGTTCCCATGCTATTTATAACAATGATTTATTTCTGCTAAAGAAAAAAAATATTTTCATTCTTAGCCCACATTCAGTAAACTTCGGCCAACACGTGAAAATTCTTCAAAGCTCCAGAAAAATGTAAACCGTTAGTTACAAATGAAGCATACAACTTCTATTCCTGTAGTTGCAATTGCTCCTGCTATCATTCAGAAAGTGTAATACTAAAAGAACTTCTTATATTTACTGAATGCCTTTTCTTTGACACTTTAAAAACACAAACTTCCTGTGGTGAATGGGAACTAACTGTGGCAGTACTCTCACACAAATGATTGTTCCTTGTCATCAGAAGAAAAATTCTGGAAGTATGATTTCTAGTTAGACTTGCAAGCAAAATTTGGCCCTGCATACTTTTTTCTTAGAGCTTATCCATTTCAAGATATTGCCTGACTTGCACCGAGAACCCCACCTTTTTGAAAGCATCAGACTCTCCTCCAAATGTGGTTGCTTTAATAAACTGAAAACAGGGTGGAAAGAATGGCTTCAGGCTCTCAAGAAAGAGAGTAGCTGCTTTCCAGGAAATTACGCATTTAGATGGTGTATGTCCTGAATCAAGATTAGTTTATTCAGGGACATAATAAAATCTCCCACTGAGATTCCTTTACAAAATCCATGGAAAATTCATGATGTAACAACTACAGCTTCTCATTTGTTAGCCATTTCTTTCCACTGTACATTAGACAATGGTCACTTAACTCACACAGCAATTCCTGATGATATTAGATTATCCTCGTGATAGTCAGTAAAACAAAAACTACAGTGGCTTAAGGAGCAACACTTCTGCGTCTGTTTGAACAAAATCTATTCAAATAATCAAACACTTACATGGAACTACTAAAAAGCACAATTAAGGTAAAATGTATTAATAAATGTTTAATACTTACACTTTTTCTGGTCTTCTGAAACTAAGAACCAATTTAATTTTATCTCATATTAAATTTTTATAACCAGGTGGTAGGAAAGCCTTACTAATTCTGGGAGAGAAATCCTACTTTACATGCCAACCATGTGGTAACTCTTAAAGTTGCACCTATTAATTACAAACTATCTTAAAATTACAAAAGGGCAACTGAAACAACACTGGCTTTCAACTATGTCTCAGTCCAAAATAATGGATTAATCTATATGTAGTCTCTAATTTTCACCCAGGGACATTCTAACAGACTCTTGCAAAATCTTCACAGTAGGTAATCTATTTGGGCCTTGGAAAAAAAAAATTAGTAGACTTAGCATTCATTTAAGGAAGAAAGCCAGTCTTTATAATTCTACTTCCTTCAGAAAAAAACACCAGCAATACCCCCTACTCCCTCCCAAGCAATTATTCAAACTCCCAGCTAACAGATTTGGTGCAGACCTTGGGTGCACCAATTTTACAAAAACGAGAAAAAGCAAAGTAAACAACGAGCCGATGTATTATTTGTGCTGTAACGTGGTATTTGACTTGCGTTACTCCCCAGTGTAGAGGGACTCCCTTGCTGGAGAAAATATAGCAAAGAGTAAAGACAGCTTTACTGACCTGTGTGCTGCCGCCGATGCTTGGTGAGGGCATGACGTGTCCCGCCGGCAAAGCCACAAAGGTCACAGAGGAACGACTTCTCGCCTGTTGCAACAATAAACAGATGAGGGACTGCGGAGGTCACAGATCATTAAAACATATCTATCAAGGCTTTCAGGGTTACTAATTCCTCCAATCAAATGTTTCCATGTAAATATGTCAAATGGGAATGAAATTACCACTGCGGTTTATTGACTGTGATAAAATCTGAAAAGCACCACTGAACATAATTACATACTTGTCAGACCCATAAAAATTAGCTTTATTATCAATGGAATGGTTTTGTACAACTTCATTTCTGTTAGATGTCTTCCAGATGGGGCTGCTTTATGCACTTGAACAGTTTTTATGCATATCCTGATTTTTTACAATTCCCATACATCTGGCCTTTCTGTGCTGAGTAAAGAATGCCTGGAAAAAAAGTTAATATACTGTATATATGATTCTGCTTAAATAAAATATATTGAATTTGCTAACAAATTAAGGGTACTGAGAAATTTTCAACAGACTAGATCAGAGTAATCTTTAGTTACCTTCTATTTATTAATAAGAATTAAATTATTTTCGTGAATATACAGAAGAGCCCAGGCAACAATAAAAGCCACATTATTCAGTACCAGTGGCAATTCCGCTCTGTTTATGTTTCTAAAGTTTTCATGGCATAAAGAAAACAAGTCTGGGGATTGCTACTGAAATTGCAGCAGAACTCGTATTGTTCGTCTTCAAATGATAATTCTTCATTCCAAACCTCTGGACCAATTTGAGAGATTTTGGCAAGCTCAGTACTCACTAAGAGTGCTTAAATGCTCTCTTTTTAAGATTTTTTTTTTAATAGAAGCTAGGATTTTGCCCTGTTGTCTATAAATACAGTCTATCATTTCACAGCAATATTTTTACTCAGTATGTGCTAACATGCACAGCAATCTCAGCCCATGAAGGCCACATGGAAGGTCATTATGAATTAATAACACTAACCTCAGATATAGACTCAATAACCTCAGATAAGACTGAAATTTTAATTTTTTTTTTAAAAAAAGAATCGCATTAGTCATTTGGAGCCAAATTGTCTCCTTTTGCAGTAACATAGCGGAGAGGGGGCTGGTGGGGCAATGATGCTGAATTCATTGAAACTAACAGTCTCCTTCAAATTCTTCCCTGTGGAGAAGGCAATTTAGTTTCTACAAAAGACGGCTGGGTTAAGAGGTCGGGTGTCAAATTACCAAGTCCTCCTATGAAGACAGAGGGATGGAAACCTCTATGCTGTTTATTCCCACATAACCAGACACGCTAATACATGGACTTTCTGGAAAAGCACCGTGCCTCAGTTAACTTTGGACGGCATTAATATAAGCGAGAGGCTATCTTGTGAGTGCGAGTTCCCTGGAGAGCACCAGACATCAGCTGCCCTCTCCCACCACTGCTTCGACGGGGGCCCAGGGGAACCCCAGCTCCCCACCCCAGCTGCCGCAGCGCAGGAGTCCCTGGGCCCCGTGCTACAAGGAGGAAAGCAATTCCTTCAAAGTTTCCAAGGCAGCCTGAACCCTGCCACTAAAATGGGATCATAAAAATGCTGATTAACCTCCACCAGGTAGCTAGGCTATGAAATGCAATTGGCACATATTAGTCTCCATTTCAGAATAAAGCAAACAGTGTATTGTTATTTTCTGCACCCAAATCTGGTCATGAAAAGAAGACTAAAATTTTACAGGATTTGGGGCTTTTCTGAAAATTTGGTCCATTGATGAGACAGTACCTCCTTTTAAGAATCAGCTCTAACCATCTGTGATTATAACTGAATTAAAAAGAAACAAAACAGAAAAAGCAGACTTGAAACCCATCCCAACTATCACATGAAGAATGCATATGTGCTAAATGATGTAACAAAGTCTGAATTTTACTGCAAAATGTTTGCCAGTAATATTATTATGGAGGTTATACATGACTGTTACAGAGATTTCTGCATATTCTCCTTTTTTTTTAATCAGAATCTTCAGCATGTAGCACTTCATCAAAATATCAAAGAAAAGGAATAGAAGGACTACACATAATGCTTAATTATAATTAAATATTAATTTAATTAATTAATCAATTTTAACTATAAATCTTTCTAACTAGCTGTAATGCCTAACACCCCAGAATAAAATTCACACTTTAAAGTTAAATGCTGTTCCATGCCTACCAAGAAATTGCTCATGATCTATATATTGTCATAAATTAGCTCATGTTGTGTTTAACATCTAGGAGCAGACTTCAGTATGGCCTGCAGCTTCATACACTAATGAGGACGCAGAGTACCCATAGCATCTTTGCAAGCTTACGGATTTAGTGGGTAGTTTATATTTGGGCCTTTGGAACAGCTTTTTGAGCCACAGAGAAATGGTTCAAAAGCAACCAACAGCTTTAAAATAGGGAAATTGATCCATCCTATAAAATGATTTGCCAGCTAAATATTCCACATTCCTCTAGGTCAGATCTGGGAGCCCTCATGCAGGGCTCTTGATGGAGTCAGTGAGGCTTTGGATCTGAAAACATGAGACGGGAGCAGATTTGGCCACTGCTTTTTAAGCTCAGGAAAAGTGGTGATGCATTTGATTTTCTGCAACATTCATTTTCAGGCATATTAATTAATTAATTACTGTATATTTGTATCTATTGTGGTATGTGAACAAATACATATATCCACACATACACACAGAGAAAACTTAATCATGTGTGACTAAGTTCAACTACACAGTATTTCTTGGCCCTGAAACTTGATGTGGGTTGAATCCCTCATATCTAGACGTAATATTTCATTTGATGTTATGGGCCTGTATTGATACATGGATGTATTTTACATTCTTCTGGATATGCTTAACAATTTTATCATTCCCACCTCAGAATTTGCGACTTTTTAACTTTTAGGAAAATGTAAAGGCAATATTTCACTTGCTGTACAGGGGGCTGATCTAACTTGCCATGTTTATATGATAGCAGAAATGCAATAGAAAATGGTCCTTTTCTTAACAACTTGAATTAGTTTCAAGTGTGCCATTTTGCATTCAAATGTAGAAAGACACGGAAACC